>NW_015387118.1:685103-705556 GCF_001527695.2 Protobothrops mucrosquamatus
TTTTTCTTAATTGTGATGTACTTGTGATTGTTTTCTTTCTTATGTTGAAAATAATAAAAAATTTTGAAAAAAAAAATAAAAAATAATAATAATTGACATTGTTCTTCTTCAAGAGATGTAATATGCCTAGGCTGGAAAAACATGGAGTTCTCTGAGACTAGACTGGTTTCTTCACTTACAAAACCTAGTAACGCTGTATATTTCTATTGGATATTCTATGTAAGAATTCTTTGAAACGACAGCCCAGTCCATGAGTAATTCAAGTTGAGCAAGGTTCTGACTTGTTAAGATTTATATTTAATAAGAGAAGAGACTCTTCCATTGCAATGGAACAAACCACTACAAATTCTACAACTGTAGGAGAAGAAGAGGCAGAGTCTAGGGGTGGAGTCAAGAAAAAAATCAATCCTGATTCATTACATTCCAACAAGCAATCCAAGCCCAGACTCCCCTTTAATTCTGTTAACTCTTATGCAACACCAATTTAGTGCTGACTGTTAGTTGACTAGATTTTTGTGTATAGGAATAGACCATAAATCATCTTAACCGGAACCTAATGTGTGGTCCTGATTCTTCATGCCTGGCAATGACTGGCTTAGTGGAAATCAGCTATGCGCATGCAAGTTATGGTGATAGACAGACACGTGCCATATTTACTAATAAAACAATCTGGGGTGACGTGCCAGTGACAAAACACCCAGAACCAACTCAAATTTTAGTGACTTTTTTCTAGAACAGAACGTGACATGAAAAAGCACCATTTAGGCTCAACTTCAATATGCAATATGTATATTAACAAGTAAAAGGTATAATTTTTCTTGGGATTGTACAACACACATTGGAGGAATAGATATTTTTTGTATCAAAAGTTGTGCTTCTTTTAAAGCTCAGATCAGAAGATGAGCTGGAACTAATTCACCCCCAACATTATACTTCTTTATGATGACTTTTTTTGGAAGCAGGAGCATTCAATCATGCAATGCTCTACCTGCATTCAGAAAGGTTATGCACAAATCAAAAATATTTGCTGTTTCTGAATGCACAGAAATGACCATACCAATTCCATTGACTCTAAGCTGCCACATGGCAGAAAAAGACACAATATAACTTTAAACACATACAAGAGGAAATCTGTATTCCTTACCTGCCCAAAAAATCATCTTTATCTGGATCTTCATCATAAAGATCAACTTCTAGATCTTGACCGGGTACTTCATGAACAACAAACTGAAATGAATGAAAGCAAAATTAAGTAACAAAAGAGGCCATGCCCACCCCAGCGCCAGCAATGCGAAAAAAGTCGCAATATGTTGCGACATATCACGTGATGCAGCAAGTTTGACACCCATGCACTAATGCATAAACAGACTTCTTGGTGAAACAGCAACAAAAAACTTTCAAATATTCTTTAATTTATTATACTGACTGGTTTAATTGAAAAGCTTTTTTCAAGAGAACTTATTACAGTAATTCCAAAAGCTTCATGAAAAAGCCTTTCAAATAGCCTTTCTCTCACTTTCTTTAAAACAACAGGACAAAGTGGACAATATTTAAAATGGGTGGGTTTTTTTCCTTTTGTAAATTAGTATTCCATTATTCCTGTAAACTGTTTACACCTGTAAATTAGTTTGCAATTAATCCATTTCTGTTGCTGGCAACAAGACATATATTTTAATGACTTTTGGATGCTTAGAACTACAACACCCTTAGAAGCAAAATGGCTGACATTCAGGAATTCTGGGAGTTGCAGTCAGAATATCTGAAAAGTATTTGGTTGCCTATTCCTGCTGAAATACTGTTTCCTTAATCACTTGATTATATTCCTTATTCAAAGTATTTACAGAAACAAAAAGTCTTTTAGAACATGTTTAGTTTCAAAAATACATTCAGATAGTCTGTATTCCTATATTCACCAGGGAAAAAAACTTCCCCTACATTCTGTGGGGCTTAATTTGGAGAAGGCATATATAGAATTGTTGCTAATATATGCAAAACTCCAAGACACAACCTCTGACCTGTTTCAGCATTAGGACCTGATCTAGCATTATGTGAGTCAACTTCCATAACAATTTGGGTTTTTTTTCCCCTTCCCCATTTCTCCCTTGCACTGTTTGAGATATGTACCATTTCAAATCTGCTACATAAGATTCAGGAGGTGGGTGGTATTGCAAATAATCCCCAGCACTTTGTTTCTAAATAGACAAGAAGAAGTATCACCTCAAACATTTCATTCCAGATGGGATTCAGGTCTCTTTGTACTGTTTTGCTCCGGAGTTGCACCAGACCGACTCGAAGGAGAGCATAAGGATCTGACTTGCCCCTGATTGCCCCAAGGAAGTTGTCTTTTTCCACAAGATTTTCGGCTTCCAAAAGATACACTCTTAGGACTCCCTTGAAAACATATAATTATTAAATAGTATGTAGAATGTTCACCCCAGGGGATCTCTCTGATATATAGTACTATCAACATATCATAAAGGAAAATGGGGAATGTCTCGAACCACAACCCACAGAAGCAATTTAAATGAGATTTGCCAGCAGAACATTTAAATTTATTAGAAAAATCTATGTTGTTATTTTGCTTTTATTACGAGCCTTACATCAATCTCTAACAATCTTTCTTTGTGCCTCTTATTGTGGTGGATGAGGAGAAAAGCCAATACGTTTGCTGTTGATAATTCTCTGGTGAATTGGAGAAGGGGGGGGGGGAACACACACAATGCCTTTTTTAAATTATTTACCAAAATAAACTTGCACTAACTATAAGTCTGCTGCGTATTTACTGAGCTTCATTCATTCTGAATTGATTCCCGCCAGGCCTTTGTCTGCTCAAAAATTCTCTCCAAATCAGGATTTTTTTTTAAATCAAAAGGAAGCTTTTTCAAACTTTTTAAAGTTATGTGATATTCTGGATAAAGAAAGGGATTGAAAAGAGATGAATGGGCAAATAGCAACTATTACTTAAGACAATTAGATAAATTTTTGCCCTATAACTTTCTCTCCACTGTGCTAATTCAAATACAAGCATGGGGCAAGTTTGCAATCTCCCCTTTAAGTGTCAGTACACTGCAGGTGTGTAAAAGAACAAACAAGTTGGCGTAAGCCTCACTCTTTAGAAGGGTCCTTTTTTCTATATTTTGAGCCAGGCGTCTCACTAACAAAGCGCAACTCTGACCCCAGACTTACACGTGGAATCGGAAACCGCAACTGAGTCACATTCATGTTCTTTTTCAATGGGATTGTGAGTCTATTTGGTAACACCAGCCGGGCAGCAATGAGATCTTGAATTAGCGAGTCTGACAATAAACTGAAATAATAAAGGAGACATTTAATTCAAAACAAAACGGAAGAGTACATGTGTGTCACACTGCTCTACTGAGCTTGTGACTCTTGTATTGTTTGTAGACTCCATCTTAGCAGACTGCCAAGGCCTGTTGCCCATCAAGAGATCTGGGATGCAGGGACGCGGGAGTAGAAGGGATGCATACTCAGTTTTATTTTCAACCTGAGAGTTTAGGATGCTTTGTTACAGACAGGTAAGTCATTTAAGATAGAACATCTTGTCTGCCGAAGAAAACATAGAAAACAAGGTGCAGATAAGCCTGAGCTAGTTATGCCTCTTATTTTATGCCTTCAACATGCACTTGACTCTGGCAAATGCCTGAACAGGTTCCTGCTGTTTTCTTGGCAAGATTTTGAGATGCAGCCTGTGCTTGTCTTTTTCCTAGAAGAGAGAAGGACTGGACCAATCACCCATCTGGCTTTGTGTTGAAGGCGGGACTAGAATTCATTCTAGGATTCTAGGTTGGTGATTTAATCACTATACCAGTGTTTCTCAACCTTGGCAACTTAAAGATGCGTGGATCTCGACTCCCAGAACTCTTATCACCAGCTGACTTTGCAGGCACTAGATCTATATCCACTTGCATCTCATATTAAATTCTTTTATTTCAACAACTTTTACTTTTCTTATCAGCAAATGTAAAACAACAAAACTCCTAACCCCAACAAATTGTCAGGCAATTGTTTTCTGGAAGCAAAAACTCTTCTTCTAATGGGATAAGTACAATATTTTTCCTTCATTAAAATAACCAAACCAAAATCAATATAGAGAAACACAAATACCCAAACACATCTTTACTTTCAAAACCTCAACAGAATAAGGTAATTAACTTTCCTGTGGATATGACATTTCCTGTGGATATGACATTACTTTTGTTCTGATGGGGCTAAAGTAGCAATGCAAGCAAAAATTCCCACTAGAAAGCAAATAGCTAAAATGGCCCTGACATTTCTAACTAGAATTACAAAACAAACAAAGAATCTGTAAGATTCTGTGTGGTCCCTACTTGCCGGAATGTCTATGAAGGACATAGCTTCTATTTGATTGGCCCTGTGCTCACCCACAATAAGCTGTCCCTGTTGTAGAATTGCCATATAACATCTCTTCCATTTAATCTCCATTTTGATACTTTATTTATTTGATATTGTTGTTTTAAATAATTCAAGGCGGTGAACATACTTAATACTCCTTCCTCCCTGTAACAACAATAACCCTGTGAGGTGGGCTGGGCTGAGAGTGACTGGCCCAAAGTCACCTAGCTGGTTTTTCATACCTAAGGCAGGACTAGAACTCACACTCTCCTGGTTCCTATGACAGCACCTGAACCACTAAACCAAACTGGGTCTTTAACATTTAGATTGTTCCCACTCATTTGGAGGGAGGCACTTACCTAATGCCTGGAGCATCCAACAGGTTTGTTAGCCCCGCCCAATTGATTTCCAAGTGCTACAATAAGAATTAAACCAACAACAAAAATGCAAGGTTAATAACTGAAAACAGAACTGGTTTTAAATTATTTGTCAAAGTCAGGAACATGGAAGACTGTTTACATCAAATTAGCCATATGGTCCATGAGATCCTATTGGAGATGGCAGGCAAGGAACCTGCAATCTTTTCTCCATGCAGAGCATATAGCATACCACTGAAAAAGTCAAGAATATTGAGTATAATAAAATCACCATAATTATACAATAAAATGATTCAGACATTTGAGAGCATCTAATGAAGCATCCTTCATTCATCTGATATGTTTATGGTATTTTAATTCAGCATGATGAGTATTGTGTGGCCATTCTGAGTGAATTCAGACTGTCAACCACTCAAGCCTTGAGGAATTATGTGGTCATTTCTATTACCCACCTATTATAAAAGGCATTTTGGCTACTGCTACAAGTTCCACGAGCAAGAAAATTAGCCATCTAGCAAGGCAGCCTCAGGGCAGTAACATAACTGAATGGTTTGCATTCAAAGGAGATGAATAAGCATCATCAAGACCTTGGTTCATTTCCTTCACTGGAGCCTGTCATTCTGACTGGATTCTTCTCATGCCCTTGCAATGAAAGGCTGAGACAATCGGCATGTGTCAATGTTCTAAACTTGACACATGTCTGTTAGATGTATGTACTTTGCTAATGCCAGAACTCACATAGCTGGTTTGAGGAATAACATGCATTCTGAGTGCTGAAGTATCATAGCACTGCGGGGACCTTCTTCCCTGCTTCCTCCATGGGGTTGGAGATGACTACCAGGGGTTCAGAGACCTCTTCCACGAATCCTACTGTTCAATAAAACATCTCTTTCAATGCTTTTAGCCTTCTAAATTTTAACTGATTTTTGTTTTTCCTTGTAAATTTTAATTTGTTCTTAACTCTTGTTTTCAATTTGCATTTGGTTCATGTGTTTATATGGTTTTAATCTGGGGCTGTAAAGCACCCAAAGTAACTTAAGTGAGATGGGCCGTGTAGAAATTTAATCAACAAAATACAAAAAAATAAATACAGCATTAGGTGAAGATGGTGTCTGAACATGCGAGACTGTGAACATTAATTTTAGTGCAATGAGGCAGAGAGGAAGCTGAGGAATTTTAAGCCAGAGCAATTTTTGGAACTAATACTATTTTTTTCCTAGTATACAAAATAATTGAAAAGTCAGAGTGATGTAAAGGTCTCTAGAGCACAATATAAAAGCTGTGATCTTATGCATTGTTGTTGTTGTTGTTGTTGTTGTTGTTGTTGTTCGTCCATCGATTTCGATGAAGACCTTGACATCTTATGGATTATGGGCCATCAACGGTGTGTCTGTAGATGGCTGATAAGACCGATGTTAGCACGGAATGTTCTGCCACATACTGAACAGAGAAATGTGGACACTATGTGGACAGTATGCACTCTTATGCATACTGGTGTGATGATAGAGGGTTTCAGATGATGCCTTTCTCTTATCATCCTGTACTTTGGGTACACAGGCTGTACGTTAATCAAAATAGACTACCGATAAATTTACAGATTAGTTGGCTTCTGTAGCTCCCCCACCAGACACTGTTCAAATACATAAAACAATTTTTTTCCATACTAGAGTTTTAATTTACAGTTGTATGGTAGTTTGTTGTGACAGTGTACTGAACATTTGGGAGGGAGGGAGGCAGGCACCAAAATGTTATGGTTCCACTAAGGACACCTATAAGGTTCAGCCTTGAAGACATAGTCCAGAGATTTGAGGGAGACGCTAACCATTAGGAGTAGAGGTTGTATGAGATGGAATGAAATCCACTCATTAGATAGATTGGTTTACACTACTTGCACCTACATGGAGAAAATCAAAATCTCCTTTAATACAAAGCAAGAAAATTGGAGTAGAAGTTACTTTCTCAATAGGTTAGGGATGGACTGAGGCAGGGGTAATGCAATCTGGCTCACCTGAAATGACTCATCTTCATCCTGAGGCAACCTGGCAGCACACACATGTCCTTTTAGAAATGGTTTCAGATATGTGAAACTCGTGCTGAAGAAACATGTGTTTTGGCTTAATGTTTATTAATTTAAATGGCTCTTGAAAACCCACTTGGTTCTTGAAAGTTAACCTGAATAGAATTCTTTACTTACACTATTAATTGTTTGGTTAATTATTTTTAAATGGCTTCATTTTACTTTAATAAGGGCTACCACTAGGTTACATGATATTCTAAATTCCTTAAAGTTTTCATACTTTTATTTTTATCAGTGAGCTATCATGGAGGGTACTTCCTTGAAAAGCTATAGTGAAATATTTGGAATTAAATTAATCTAACTTATTAAATACTACTATCTCTGAACAGTAGTATGTTGGCATGCTTTAAAACTATCTTCCTGTTTGGTTTGGTTTGGTATTCTTTGTTTAAAATGATGTTTGGGAAGAAGAAATAATCTTCCTTATTTCAGAAGAACTTTCTCAAGTCTATTATAAAACATACTGACCAATGTGTAAATCAGCAGTCCTAATCTGGAAGGACACTATTTCTAAATTGAGGGGGAAAAATGAAGAGTGCTAATTTGTTAATTTGACTTATAAATTAAAAGTCTTCTCATAAAATTTGTTGGTTGGAAAATGTGCTACCAGGCTCCTGGTTAGTCTAACACAGCTGTCCTCTTTCTATTTCTATAATGGTGTATCAGAATTGACTTACAGGTTTCTGTAGAAAAAACATAGTTACAGCTCCAAAAAAGGGTATATCTGTCAGAAGGGGCTCCAGAATTACTCGTAACGTTCCATGCAACTGCAAAAAAAAAAAAAATGTTGATTTTTTTCCAGGAAAAAAAAAGGAAATATCTAAAAAATGTTTCATAAGTTGTTCTGTACCTACCTGTAGTCCTTTCACTCCTACTTTAAGCTTGGAGATCTCCATGTGAATTTCACAATCACCTATATAACTGAGAAGGTGTTTCAATTAGCAAGATATTAATTAGGAGGGGGAAGAACAAAGTAAAAGACAAAACACTGCATTTTCTTATTATTTTAAAGGAATTTCTTATATTGTAATAGTATGAGATGAAGAGTAAACTCTGATTAAAAAGGCATAATAAGAGTATGTATGAATACAGTTTTAGACCAGAGATACTATATCACATCACATTTGCTTTGTGAAGCAGATAACTTATTACAGTACTTTATTTTCTTATTATGCTAATGTTTTTCTGCTACACATAACGTAATAAAGACCTTAATATTTATTCAATTATTTATTTGGGCATATCAAGTAATATATTTGCCAGATTAATCCAATTTCCTTTATTACTATGTAACTTTCAGGAAATCTGGTAAATTTGATCAATGTATCTATGTTTGTGTACGTATACAGTATATATATGAATGCATAAATACATACACATACGTACATACAAACATCAAGAATCATAGTGAAAATGTATCTACTTTTCTTCTTTGGTTGCCTTTTTTTGCTAAACAATAAGATACCATGCATTAATATCTTATTATTTTTATTTTTTCCTGCCATAAAAATCCCTTAGTGAAAAAGGGATAAAATAACTGTACAGAATTTACTAATTGCAATAATCAGAAAACACTCTGGAATTACAAAGAAAGATGATGACCCATTCAGATTCAAGCATTATACTGAAATAAGATTAACACCGCTTAATAATAGGGCTCCAATGACAAATTCTACAAATTATAACTCCTATTCTTGCTGCTTAGCATCTTAACAAATATTGCAGAGAATTTGTAACAGGAATAGCAGTTCACACATAAAATTCCTAAGAAAGGTCACTCACTGGTTAATCAAAGTTTCCAATCTTCACATTGTATCTAACATCAAGTATGCATGCACATGAGTTTACAGTATATTGGTTACTTCAACATATTGCAGATAAACAATAACTGTTGTCTAGTAAATAAGATTCTTGCGGCCTGATGGCAACAAAACTAATTCATTTGAACAGCAAGATAGATGGCCTATTAAATAAATAAATAATAATAATAATAAAATGATCACCAATATGTTGTTCCATACAAATTCCATGTTACAAAACTTTCACACACAACAGTTCTTTCTTTGTGGAGATACAAGACCGTCAAGTATGAACTTTTAAATTTGAATGTGTTATAGGAACATTTGGGAATCCAAAAAGCACAAAGGCATTGTAATAAATGTAGCACTGTCTTACAGCCAGGCCCATAAATAGGAAGGTCTGTAGAGCCTTCCACAAATCTCTTCTGGCCTCTAAATGTTTCCAGTTGAATAGTACGTCCAACTGAATGACTCAAAATAGTTTGCCTAATAATGTGGCTCAAACAAGTAGCCTCTCATCTCCAGTTCTTTGCCTGTCCCCTTCAAAGGTTTTGGTCTAGTTAAAGAGCTATTTATAGTCACTTTTACTTTCAGTCTTTGCTAATAATGCACTGTCATGTCATAGTGAAAGATGGGAAGCATTTCCAAGAAAGAAGCTAAGTCAAGTTTAGTTGACCTCCCGTGTCACAACATCATGGAACTGTTTAAACTAAATATGCATTTCCTGTGTGATCCTTTCTGCTATCAAAATGTTTAACAGAGATGTCATGTTCTGCTGTCAAACTGTTTTTGCATTAACCCGATGATAGCATGCTTACTCCGCTCCTGCAGCCTTCTATAATGTAAAAAGCTTTACTTAAGATTGTTTTGTTATTCTAAGGCAGCAAGAAGTAATAATTTCCTTTAGCACACCATCCAAAGTGTACTTGCAATACAGTAAAAGATATTTCAGTGATCAGTGTCCATTAGCAAAATCTAATTTTGTTTTCTTTTTTGAAACTACATGATTATTTTTCAAAAATAATAATGTTTGCCTGTGTAACCAAACAAAGCAGATGCAAATAAATCTAATGAACATAAATAATTATAGAGTCTTTGGTGCTCTCTGGACTTGTTTGTTTGGGGACATTACCCAAATAGGTAACATCATCAGTATTAGTGAGTGTGGGATTTGTTCCCTGTTTATATAAAATAGGTTGCCCTGCCAGTTTTGGTGGGGATGTGGTTTTCTCCTTAGTTCCTTGATTAGGGAAATGTTTTCTGCTTGCTTGTTTGTCTGGTGTTAATCCCATTGCACAACTTTCAACTATCTGTTTCTATGTGCAGAATGAGGCAGAAAGTCAGCATCCCTTGCCTTACCTTAAAACTCAAAAGGCCCTAAACAGGGGGATACAGGAAGGATGGAGATGGTCAGATATTTCTCCTGACATCATCAGTTCTGCCACAGGAGACTAGGTTACTAACATGGTTGGGTCTGGGAGTTGAAATCCATATATCTGGAAGGCCCCAGGTTGGTTTATTATCTCAAAAGCCACCTTCCCCCAATGCTGTTAAGTTTATGTCTAAAATGGTCTCACTAGACCAGGGGTAGGCATAGCTGGCTCAGGAATTCTGGGAGTTGAAGTCCACGAGTCATAAAAGAGCCAAGGTTGCCTACCCTTGCACTAGACCAAACGTTTTGCCAATGCCAGATCAGAGTGTGATGCAGTTTATCCATCATACCAGGTGAAGTTTCTTTAAGCATGGTTATAAAAGAGTATAAATTGGTAGGTTTATACCACATGCAAACCATGCAAACTGAATTTACGTGACCTGAGCAATGCCATGCTGTCTGACAATCTAAAAACCAAAGTCCATACGTTTATAAACATCCCGGTTGGGGAAGGCTGTGAGAATGTGCCTCATTTCACTTCAAAATGTTGGCAAACCATGGATTTTTACAGAGCGGACTTTCCCTCTTACTCTTTTCAACGACCTCTGGACCTCTGCCTTTCAGTCCTGCTTTAATGGCGTGATGGGGCAGAATAGATTAATTAGCAGTGGCAGGAAAAGGAGAAGATGAGCCAAACAAAACTACCCAATGAGGTAGGATGGATCATGGTATAATCTCCCTTAAGGAGAGAATGGTTTCACATAACATGCCACTTACATTGGTCACAAACCAGTGCCTGCATTTAGATTTACGTTGATTTTTACTTTTTAAATAACTTCCTGTGTTACAGTATAAGAGATATACCACTAACATCATGATTGTGCAGTCATACATGGCAGACTGCTAGGCACATGCATGAGATATTTCAGTGGCATAAGTGGCATTGAGGCCTCGGTGAAATGAATCTGGGTTCCCACCTCATTTGCTAGATATAAGACTATGGTTTTAAAGTCTTTTGCAGGCCAAGAACATATTTGAAGATATGTTCAAGATATGTTTTCCTGGTTGTATCTACCCAACCTGCTAAAGCAGACAGGGACAGCAGGGGGTATTATTGTTTTTGTTTGTTTATATATTGGGTTCTTATTTTTGTAAGCCAGCCAGAGTCATTGAGAGTCAGTGGGCGGCCATACACATTTTCTTAAATAAATAAACAAAACTTTATTTGGCCTTTGATTGGCTGGCTAAAAATAAACCAAAGAGTGAGTAAGGTGGGAAAAAAGGGATATTAAATTATATTTAGTTAATAGTACAGGGTCTCCTGCTTAAGCAGGGGGTTGGACTAGAAAACCTCCAAGGTCCCTTCGAGCTCTATTCTGATTGAAGTTTAATGTCTTCATTAAAATTTAACACTTAATCCAAGAAATTAGAATTCAAGAATTCTGAGTAACAGCACCTATAAGAAAATAGGCAAACATAATACAGGCATTCTAGCTAGCACTCTACTTTCAAATGAGACATCTAATTTAAATCATGGCAGCAAAACTTCCCACTTTTTCAATTCTTTTCCAAAGACAGGACATCTGTATCTCTTTTATTAGTATGCAAAATAACTGTTAACTGTTAGTATTATATTCTGTGTATTTAATAATTTTCTCTTTCCCAATTAGGGTTGCCAGGTGTCCACTATTTGAGCAGACAGTCCACTTTTTCACATTATGTTCACTATTTTTTTCACAAAATAGTGGACATTTTTTTTATTCAAAAGCTTTATGATAAAATGGTACGTAATCTAAAGCTGTACAGTCTACTTTTTTTACTACTTAACCCCCCCCCCCCGCTTGTCCGCTATTTTTTGGAAGCAGACCTGGCAACTCTATTCCCAATAAAAATCACAGTTTGGTGGCAACATCTGTCAAGCCTGCAGAAACCACACCCATAAGCTTGGAGAAGTGCACCCCACAGTACAATAGAAATGATTTCCCCTGTATTATCTCTTCTAGGAAAGGTTCAACAAAACAAATATGCATATTTCATAAGACTGTATTAAAAGTAAATTCCGCTGAACAGAAAGTTATGTGCTGAGTGCCATCAAAGTTGATCATCCATCTTCAAGCAGTGAGAATTAGATCACATTGCCAATACAGAGAACAAGGAAATAAATCACGTGGCCATATAATAACTTATGCATCACTGAATGTAATGAAAGCACTTTTCACAAATATTTGAACAAGGCAATATTGAGAGATTAAGCAAACCCACAGAGTGTCAATTATAAGTAGCAACACACTCAGGTTTACTGTATATGTATTGTAGGTAGCTATAAATATTGCACTTGCCTGTATAATAAATCTAAATTACTTAAGATAAGCAAACATTGTAATATGATAAACTAAATAATGGGGAAACAAGTACCTATAATGCTGTTCTAAGAGGATGTTGGTAGTTTGTCATGTTGCCCCCATATTTTCATATTAGCAACATGCATCTTGTTATCCCCGACAGTCTAAAGCAGTGGTTCTCAACCTTTTTAATGCCGCGACCCCAACCGGTCGTAAGCCGAGGACTAAACCGGTCGTAAGTCGAGGACTAAACCAGTCGTAAGTCGAGGACTACCCAACCGGTCGTAAGTCGAGGACTTTCCCTGCCCGGGAGTGCCGCGCATGCGTGGTTCCGCCCCCTGCGCCGGCCGAGGCGTAGCTGGTAAGCGGCAGAGACGGAGCAGGCCGACCACCAGCTGGCCCAGCCCAAGGGAGGTAAGGCACCCGCTGGAAAAGGGGGAAAAAATGGCGGACAAAAAAAATGGGGGACAGCCTTGGTTGGCGACCCCCGTGAAATGGTCGATTGACCCCAAATGGGGTCCCGACCCACAGGTTGAGAACCACTGGTCTAAAGCATGGGTGTCAAACTCGCCACATCAACATATCGCCACTTTTTTCACATTGCCGGACCTAGGGTGGGCATAGCCTCTGCATGATGCAACCGGCTCGCGGGCCAGCAGTTTGACACCCCTGGTCTAAAGGAACTAAAGCAGCAATGAGTCAAGGAAGCAATGTGGACAATGCATAAGAAGGTGGCTTGACGATTTGAATAGCTCCACCTTTTTTCTCAGAACTGGAGGAAGAACTCAGCACCTGCTCCCAATCAACATACAAAGATGTGTCCTCCAGGATGCCTAACTGGATGAGCTGGTTTTGAATCCTTTTCCCTTGACTAGGCATCCTCTGTGAATCATGCAGGATTGTGGATTCCTGACAAACAAGACAGGTCTATTTGCAATGGAAAACTACGTTCTCACTCAAACTCTTAAGTGGGAAAACACCCATATCACTTTTTCATAAAAGGAGCCAGAAGAGAAATACTGTAGCTGTCCAGTGCTAAACCAGCTTTCTCCTACAGCCAAACAGATTACTCTCCTGAAGTATGTCAACAATGCATGTTATAAAGAGGAGGTTTGAAAGTATTCAGGCAGTACTTAGCTAAACATGGCTTCATTGAGTTCTATGTTTTTATATATTCAGGGCACCCAAGGGCATAAACATACAATATCACAGATTATTACAGGCACAAAGTTCAAAGCAAATGGGATTGGCCACTACTATTATTACTTATTACTAATAATTAGATGCCTAATCATTAATCTATTTCTTCACAGAAGCACAATAAACTTTCCACATCAAAAGTACTGACTTTTGCTATATTCATACCTAAGATTTTTTTTTAATGATTCTGTTCTTGTTTCAAGATATTCATTACATCTTGGTTTAATCAGATGCATATTCTCTGCTAAACATGGACTATGTTGAACAAACTGCAGGCATCCAATCAGTCCATTTTTTCAGCCCATTTTTTCCTATAAATATAGCCTGCAATTATTATCCTTCCTGGATGGTCTCAATCTAAGTTTCCCCATTTGAAGCAAACACTCATCATGCTAAATGTACCTTTGCAGGCCATGTGGTACCATAAGTTGTCTCTATTTCATTTTTATAGCACCATATAGCATCAAATATATTTGTAGGCATTTGACAAAGTAGACCACAATTTACTTCTTGGTAAACTAGAAAAATGTGAGATAGACTCACCACCAGATGGATTTGTAACTGGCTGACAAATCATACTCAATGAGTAGTCCTTAATGGTACTACATTTACATGGAGGGAAGCAAGCAGTGGGTACCACAAGGTTTCATCTTAGGCCCAGGACTCTTCAATAACTTCATAAATGACTTATATGAGGGGATAGAAGGGGAACTCATCAAATTTGCAGATGACACTAAGCTGGCAGGAATAGCCAATACCCCAGAGGATAAGCTCAGGATCCAAAAAGATCTTGACAGACTTGGACAATGGGCCTTATCCAACAACATGTAATTTAATGTGGACAAAAGCAAGGTTTTACATCTAAGCAGGAAAAACCAAAGGCACAAGTACAGATTAAGTGAAATCTGGCTCAAAAATAGTAACTGTGAGGGGGACCTTAGAGTCCTAGTGGACGATCACTTAAACACGAACCAGCAGTGTGCGGTAGCAGCCCAAAAAGCGTATGCAATCCTTAGTTGCATAAACAGAGGCATAGAATCAAAATAACTTGAAGTATTAGTACCGTTTTAGAAATCCTTAATAAGACCACGCCTGGAATACCTCATCCAGTTTTGGTCACCACATTACAAAAAAGATGTTGAGACTTTGGAAAAAATGCAAAGAAGAGCAACTAAGATGATTAAGGGCCTGGAAACAAATATGTATGAAGAATGGTTGCAGGAATTAGGTATGGCCAGTCTAGAGAAAAGAAGGACTAGGGGTGACATGATAGCAGTAGTCCAGTATTTGAGGGGCTGTCACAAAGAAGAGAGGGTCAGCTTGTTTTCCAAAGCACCAGAAGGCAAGACAAGAAACAATGGATGGAAACTACTCAAGGAGAGAAGCAAGCTGGAATTAAGGGGAACAGTGAAAACAATTAAGCAGTGGAACATTGCCTTCAGAAGTTGTAGATGTTTCATCATTGGAGCTTTTAAAGAAAAGACTGGACAGCCACCTGTCTGAAATGATTATAGGATCTCCTGCTTGAGCAGGGGATTAAACTAGAACACCTCCAAGATCCCTTCCAGCTCTATTCTGATTGATCACTTTAGGAAAAGCAAAGCAATCACTATTAGCAACAAGATGCACAGAAAAATTCACTGTTCACTGATTATTAGGAAGCCAATTGTGCGTTTTCCCCAATGATAAACCATAAGAAACAATGCACTTCTATACTACCATATCTGCAAGTCCAGGATTACTTGTCTTCGATTAACTTCTTTGGTGTAGGTTTTCACTCCTTTAATTTTAGGACACTGAAAACAAAGCATGCAACAGTATTATTGATGCAGCAATGAGAAATAAGAAAGCCCCATTTATCTTAGCACAAATATAACAGCCAAACATCAAGCTAGAACTATTGTAATTTTAAAAAAATCTGCAGAAAGAAAACAAAACAATGGGCAGGAGAGAAAGATTACAGAGTATTTTCTAATCTGCTACCCTTCAGAGGTATTGCAACTAAACCTGGTATCATTTCCAGTCACCAGGGAGTTCAAAGATTTTTCTCCAACACATCTGGGAGGCATCATTTGAGGGAAGGCTGTGCTGTACTGCAGCCACTAAGTTTGCATTTTAAAATTCAAACAGCCAGAAATGTTAGCTGTTGAATTGAACAAAAGGAAACTCGAAATGTAAAAACTCCGTAAGAAAACAGAAATTCAAATTCCAATTTAAGATTACTGAACAAAATTAAGTCCTTAAGTAATTGAATTGACAATGCAAAACATTTTTTTCAATAGTATTGTGTGCATTTTTTAAATAACAAAGCAAAGGATCTTTACTCTTTTTATATTAATAAAACTAGTGAATAATGAATGGAAAGAGGATTTTTTTTAACCATTGATAACCCCGATAAATACAGACTACTTGACAACAACTAGAACAGGGTGGGAGAAAACATAAGAAAAGTTCAGCATACTGCCTCCTACCATAACAGGAGTTAACTTTTAAAGTTGCAGCATCTCTTTGTTATCTTTTTAATGCTAGCATCCTGAGGACAACCAAGTATAATCTGAAAGATTCTGAGAATACAGTACCTATTTTGAATGTAATGGACAAAAGTTCACAATCCTTTTGCACAAACATCTATTCTTTATTACCCTACCTGCACTTTTATCTTTCAGTCGAGTAACTTAAGGAATGGGTTTGAACAGGATCGTTTTATTGCAGCTATTATTAATAAAGTGAATATCATAAATCATTGTATCTATCTTAAGCCTAAATGAACACAGAAAATACACTCATGAAAAACTAGTCTGGATGTGACAATCATTTTCAAAGGCATCACCTTACCTTATCTCCAAGATGGATTCTAGTAAATGTACATGTTTTCAGATGTACATTCTTTCCTCTGATTTTTGGTTCAAGGATTTCCTTAAATGTTTTTTCCATAATTGCTCCAAAATATGGCCAGAACTGTTCAACAATCTATTCATAAAACAACAAAAAGCTAAAATCTCCACTTGTACATTACCATTGTTTACCATTTTTATTTTGAAGACAAAATGCCAACTTTGGAAATGTCTTTATGTTTCTAAAGTGATAGAACATACACTCGTTAGATGAAAATGAGCAGGTTAAATATTGTGGGATTTCTGAATTCAAACTGATAAGTCTTGGCATATTACACACCAGATTTAACTGGCTGAAAAGAAGAAAGCTTGCATAATTGATGTGGCAATAACCAGGGGATAGTAGAGTAGAAGACAAAGAATTGGAGAAGGCCACAAAGTATCGAGATCTGAAAATAAAAGCTAAAAGATTATGGTGGTGGACCCCATGATTATTGGCATACTGGGTACCATATCAAAAAATCTTGAACAACACTTAGAAAATCTGCACACTGACAAAATTTCCATCTGTCAATTACAAAAGGCCACCCTGCTTGGATCCGCACATATGACACAGAGATACATCACAACACCCTAGGTTCTTGGGAAGAATTGGATGTGTATGAAGGCCAACATCAGCTAAAGAACTGGCAGCTATGATTTCACATTGTTGGGACAAGATTAGAAGATTCAAAAAAAATGATTTTCAAGCTTAAAACACACATTTGACAATACTGCTTTAATTTAAGCTGTGAATTAGATTCCTTCATGATTTTCCTGGGCTGCATAAAATTTTCCAAAGCACTGAATAATTTTCACGCCAGGCATTCATACTCTCCCTCTCCTTCTCCCTCCCTCTCTCTCTCCTCCCCCTCTTCTCGCTACTGCTATGAACTCCTAACATAACATTAGACCCTGTAGTTCAATATTTCACTTTTCCTCCAAATCTAATATACAAATCTTATTACTTGGACATGGGGACATTTCATTCTGCTGATGACAACTTTTCCAGTCAGTTTACAGCAGTTTGACTGACTGAGGATATTGTAGATTTGGGCTGGCAAGGAAGAGTCAGATGATTATAGAATAATTACCAGTTTTATGAAGATCTGCCTAAGAGGTTTCAGTGCTGAGCATATATTATAACATAAATGCTATGTCTAGTTAGTTTTGGTAACAATGATGGCTGCACAATTTGTTTTGGGGGGATCCTGGCAAAGGCAGATGGCAATGTTTTTTCTTCAGCAGAAGAGAATGTTGATCAAACAAACTTTAGGGCAAACCGTGAACGTGATACAAATGATACCCAACTTACCCCAGCCACTTAACTAGAGCAAACAAGCTTATTCACGGGTGATTCAACAGCCAAGTTACAAAGCAAACTTTGAAGCAGAAACATTTCAGCCTTATGCTTATCAGATAAAAGCTCCTTTCACATCCAATGCCTTACCTTGTTCAGCCATTCTACCCGTTCAACATCTGGGAAGTGCACCTGTAAAGCAAGGCAAAGAAGAAACGAGTGAAAATTGAATGGATTATGAGAATTACTAAGCAAAATGCAAGTAAAGTGACAGGACTAACAAAGGACTATTATGAAGGACTATTATATAGCATGATTACATAGCAATACCAAAAGTGTGTCCCTACATTTTCAGATTTAGATCCATTATGAGACAATTACATTTACAAACAGAGCTCCATGCTGAAAACGGAAGACAAGATTACTTCAGCTCAAAGAAATAGCTATAGCTTTTAGAAAAGGCAACATTTTATATACAAGCAAACTAATTTCTGTTTTTCTGTTTATTATCTTGATGTTCAGGGGGATACTTTTTATTTTATGGGAACTTAATTATTAGTTGTTCCAGAAACAGGCAATCAATCAATCAAATAAATCCAAATTTTAGTTTGTGGAACTTCCAGTTAAAAGTCAATTAAGTAATATTTCTGAAAAACACTTCTGTCTGACAGCTTCTTCTTCTGAGAATAGTCAATTGGAGTAAGTCAACCAACTATCCAGGAATCATGACAATGGCATCTATAGAAGCCCACAATTATCCTTAACATGCAATCCAAGTTCTCACACATTTAAGGGTGGAGATCACTTAAATACTGGAATTTTTTTACCTTCAATTTTTGTCACCCACGCTAATGTGAAATAAAGTGATTTATTTCATCTTGTTAGCTTTATGCTAACTCTTCATAGTAAACCAGATTTATTGTATAGAAAAAATTTGCGCACCTCAACTTATTAAAAAGTGAGCAACAATAAAGGCCTATTTTGTATTTTCATTTTAAGGTAATCCTAGTAAGTAAAATTGCTTTTCCCTAAAGTCTGTGATCAAATATCTTAATTAAAAGGGCCATGCATTCTTAAAAAAAAATTAACTGGAAGTCTGATCTAAATTAAGATTAGAGGATAATGTTTTTGCTTTTAATTATATTAAATATTACAATTAGATAATTGTTAAGATTTCTAAGTGCCACAGATAACATACCTCATTATAAACAAACTTATGTAGCTTTAAAAAACAAAAGGGAAAAATAACAACTTTTCTAAATAATATTCATATATTGGAAGTGCTTCACAATCAGTGTTATTAATTTCCCTGTGCTTCTAAGTTTCCATTCACTTCATGAGTAAAATGTCACACTAAGTCCCTGGTTATAGAAAAGGAAAGGGCTCCCTCTGTGAAAGAGATGGACGTATTTAAAATTTGATACATAATAAATAAAATTAAAAATATGATGAAAGCACAAATATAATTCATAAATAAAAGTATTATTACCAAAAGTTATAACATTATGTATCCATCCTATACTGCACGTATTTTTTAGTTTGAGGGGATAATGGTAATAGTATGTTGGCTTACAGTACAAGCACTCTCTAAATTAGAGATCCTAGTTAATATAGAATAGTCTGAGCATATAAACCCCCAAACGGCCAAATTTTCCTTCTTTGTGTCCTTACCATTAATAGGGAATGCTGTATATAGCACAGGTACAACTAAGGCTGATAACCGAATCTCCTCTCCTCTTCCTGCCTTACTAAAAAGCATTTTAGAAAAGTCTTGACTGAGCAAAATCTTGAAAAAACAGAGGTCAATATTCGGCAGAGCACCGAACAGCTGAGCCGACAAATCCAGAAATTCGGCCAGCTGATGATTTTGCCCCCTTCCCCCTCCCGTTAGTGGTAAGCCCACAGGGGCTTGACACCTGCACCAGGCGGCATGGCAACCCATGTATAAGATGCACCTGATTTTTGAAGAGGGTGTTTGCAGGAAAAAATAGCATCTTATACACAGAAAAATACGGTAATTGAATCCCACCACTGGTACACCCTGTTTTAGAGATCCACGTCTCCCTTAAAGCAATGGCATTTCTCATTATCACTCTACTTTATAGGAATGCCTGCACAGTTAGCCTCTAATCAACCTAGGCAATCTCTTGTTCATGATCTGTTATAGAAGCATGATAAAATTACAGGTGTAAGCAGAAACGGCAATCTCTTCACTGCCACAGTTTCCTGTTACTCAGTAAGAAAGGTCATTAAAGGGATGGAACCATTGCAAGAAGCAGTCAAATGCTATTGGTCAAGACCAGTGCCCCACTCCCACCCTCAACAATAGTTTTGGAGGGAGAGACCAGTTGTGGTCTGCTTGTATGGGAGAAGATATAACCAAGCAAGCAAAAGTCACTGTGCCCTGTCTTAGTATTAAGTGTACTTCCACCTTATCAGGTATCTGGTCTAAGCAAGGAAGAAACAAACCCATCTTTAATGGTGCAGTGATTCACACGAGATTGCTTTGTAATGCAAAACAAAAATGCAAAGTAAACGAAATGACGAGCCATGTCTGATTTACAGTACTCTAGGTATTTCCTACACAGCCTCAGTGTTCCTCACGTGTAACAGAGGAGCAGAGCAACAGAAAGACTTGACCCCTAAGGCTGTTTTAAAGAGTGTTTGTTAGAATGCCTGACATGAACTGATACAAATGTAGGCTTAATCTGTACTTCTATATGGTTTACCCAGTCACAC
>NW_015387119.1:0-1274 GCF_001527695.2 Protobothrops mucrosquamatus
CAATCTTTCTTGCCACAGCTATTAAGTGAATCTGGCTTCCCCATTAACTGCTTGTCAGAAGGTCACAGAAGGTGATCATGTGACCTTGGGACACAGCAACCATCGTAAATATGAGCCAGTTGCCAAGCATCCAAATTTTAATCACGTGACCATGGGGATGCTGCAATGGTCATTAATCACTTTTTTCAGTGCTGTTGTATTTTCAAACGGTCACTGAATGAATGGTTGTAAGTCGAGGATTACCAGTCACGTTTTTTAAACATTTAAAAATTAAACTTAAATTAAACTTGCAGAAGATGTTCTTCTCGATTCCATTTAACATTCTATTCATCTTAAATGTTACAATGTGGTAAGAGAATCCTAGGAACCACCCCACAGTTTTGGAGCTTTATGATATCTCAGTGGCTTTAGAAACTGTTGTTGTTGTTAGTTGCGAAGTCGTGTCCGACCCATCATGACCCCATGGACAACGTTCCTCCAGGTCTTCCTATCCTCTACCATCTTCTGGAGTCCATTTAAGCTCACGCCTACTGCTTCAGTGACTCCATCCAGCCACCTCATTCTCTGTCGTCCCTTTCTTCTATTGCCCTCAATCTTTCTTAGAAACTGTACAACTTTATTTTAATCTAACTCCAGGACAGAACATTTAGTGAATGCAGCAGAAAAAAAGGAGAGAAAAAAATGAAGAAAAAATACAATAATAAAACAAGAGATAGATGCAGCAGATAAAACCAAGGTAACTTACTGATGAAACAAAAGCTTGTCTGAATAAGACAGATTGCACCAAATGATGAAATGCCACAGGAAAAAAGAAAGAAAGAAAGAAAGAAAGAAAGAAAGAAAGAAAGAAAGAAAGAAAAGAAAAGAAAAGAAAAGAAAAGAAAAGAAAAGAAAAGAAAAGAAAAGAAAAGAAAGCTGCCAAACCTACCAGGGTATCCGTAGCCACCCTAATCATATTGGTTCAAGGCTGAGGGCAAAGAGTGGTAGCAAGAAGGAAGTTGGCAGAACCTGGGCCCCAAGACATCTGCTTCTCCTGTCTGCTCAATAGTATGCTACTGATGACATCAACATTCTAAATGGGGATTTATTTTAGTAGCTTAACTTTTTCATGGTTCATACACACCCAATTAGTCTAAAAACAAATGCCTTAAGGGGGCCTAAACCATCTGTTTTATGTAATCCGCACCAAGAAGCCCTCTTCTACTATAACAGAGAGAGAGAGAGAGAGAGAGAGAGAGAGAGAGAGAGAGAGAGAGAGAGAGAGAGAGAGAGAG
>NW_015387119.1:4500-7614 GCF_001527695.2 Protobothrops mucrosquamatus
TTCTCCTTGCGGACTCAGGGCGGCTGACAATCAATTAAAAAACACCACTAACAATCACAAGTTAAAATTAATTAAAATGAAATATTTAAATTGTCTAATTAAAAAGTAATTAAAAACCCCTCTAAAAAACCCCTCTTAAAAAATTATCCTAGGCCAGTCCCGCTTGTTGGAACAGCCATGTCTTGAGGGCGCGGCGGAATGTCAGAGGAAAGAAAAGGAAGATACCAAAAGGTACTTCAACTAAGATGTTAATTAGAATAGAATAGAGCTGGAAGGGACCTTCGAGGTCTTCTAGTCCAGCCCCCTGCTCAAGCAGGAGAACCTATACCATCTCAGACAGGTGATTGTCCAATCTCTTCTTAAAAATTTCCAGTGATGGAGCACCCACGATTTCTGGGGGTAAGCTGCTCCACTGATTGATTGTCCTCACTGTTAGGAAGTTTCTTCTTAATTCCAGATTGCTTCTCTCTTTGATCAGTTTCCAACCATTGTTTCTCGTCCTTTCCTCTGGTGCTCTGGTGAATAACCTGACCCCCTCTGCCTTGTGACAGCCTCTCAGATACTGGAACACTGCTATCATGTCTCCCCTATTTCTTTTTTTCTTTAGACTAGCCAAACCCAAGTTCCGCAACCATTCTTTGTAAGTTTTGGTCTCCAGGCCTTTGATCATTTTAGTTGCTCTTCTCTGAATTTTTTCCAAACTCTCAACATCTTTTTTGTGATATGGTGACCAAAATTGGCTGCAGTATTCGAGGTGTGGTCTTAGTAGGGCTTTATAAAGTGGTACTAATACTTTGCATGATCTTGATTCTATGCCTCTGTTTATACAACCCAGGATTGTATTAGCTTTTTTGGTTGCTGCTGCACACTGATGGCTCATAGTCAAGTGATCGTCCACTAGGACTCCAAGATCCCTCTATCTGTTAAGATAGGCTCGATGGAACAACTCTGGAATTATTGACAATGAAGCAATAAAAGTTGCGAGACATGTAACAAAATTGGAAGAAAAGCGAATATAGTTTGGTTGTGCTGTGTTCACACTTAGATATGTCAACAGCAGTTAAATTCGTTCTTTAAAAGAACCTTCCTGAAGTTGTTAACATTTACAGGACCCTTATTCAGAAGAAAATCCTTCAAAGAAATCTGAGGATACCAAAAAAAAAAAAAAAAAAAGTCAGCAAGGAATTTCCTTTAGAAAGAGTCCGTCTGTGACTTTAACACCTATAAAATATTAAATTATTTTGATGAAATTCTATACACAGGAGGCAGTGCCTGGCATCTGTGAATGTCAAAATCTCCAGTACCGTAGTCAGAGATCCATCTGAGAAGCGATGCTGGTTGATGAATCTGAAGAATATAGGAGGATTTGCGTAGCTGCTGGAGTGGACGTCAGATACATTTTCAGTCTTTAAATCTATCGCTTTAGCATAACAAGCATACAGTTGTTAAGTGAATCTGGCTTCCCCATTGACTTTGCTTGTCAGAAGGTTGCAAAAGATGATCACATAACCTTGGGAGACTGCAACTATTATAAATATGAGTCAGCTGCCAAGCATCTGAATTTTGATCATGTGACCATGGGGATGCTGCAAATGATCGTAAGTGTGAAGAATGGTGATCAGTCACTTTTTTCAGTGCCATTGTAATTTTCAATGGTCACTAAGCAAACTGTTGTAAGTTGAGGACTACCTGTACACCAACCCGACCCTCACTAAACATGGACTTAAAAAACAATGCTAATGGAGGGAAAAATGAAAGATTGCAAAAGACGCCAATGTGGCCTTGTAAAAGCTGAAAATCAACAAAGATGCATCTTAGAGGTGGAAATGAGGACAGGCCACAAAAGAAGAGTGCACATACAGATGGCTGGGATTTTCTCCATCTGAGAAGTGATGCTGTTTGACGAATCTGGAGAACATAAAACTAGAAGGATCTGGGCTTTACGTAGTTGCTGGAGTGGACGTCAGATGTATCTTCAGCCTCCCAATGTACCACGTTAGCAACGACATAAAATTATAATGTTGGGGGAGGCAAAAATGAGGCATAATCTTTAAGACGAGCAAATCTCACACTAATCCCTGGTGTTTTGCTGCATCAGAACACTTCTGCTACACTGCAGCCAATTGATTAACGTTCCCTACGATTCTTGCAATAATTATGTTTTTGTTTCCAGGACTTCACACCTGGCTTCAGCTTTCTTTTTGAGATGCTTCCCATTTAGATGCGAAAGCATCAGTTGGATTTCTTTTTTTCAAAATCCTCTATTATTTTCCGAAGCACAGCATTGTTGCTCTTTCAGAATATATTGTAAGGTACATGCTGAGTTCAGGAACACAAGCTATTTAGTTTATTTTATTCTCCTTGAGTTTCCACCCCCACCCCCCAAGAAGGTGCTGAGGGTTTGTTGATAGGGTTGTGCTATAATCAGTTATGTAAAAGAATGCTCCAAAATAATTTAATGGTACATCATCAAAATCCTGCAGATTTTCGGGGGATTAAGACATTCTTTTTTTATTGGATATAAATTTTGAACACTTTTCCCCACAGGGGATGTAATCTTCATGTATTTTTCTAATAACCACTTTTCTTACTGCCTTTCAGAATGGGCTCTACTGTAAGGTCAGTCCTACCATTAGGCAGAATGAAGTGGTCAGTTCAAGCATATGAAGCTAGATGTCTCGAAAGGACACTGCCTAAGAGGGCTGTTGTGAGGGCACAAATGTGCTAAGAAACATGAATGCCCCCATAACTCCTGAAATCAAGGAGCATTATGAAGTTCTGTCTGTGCTTCCATAAATAGAGCATTTTTAGACAGTTTGCCTATTTGAAATGGGGATGATGATGATGATGATGATGATGATGGTGGTGGTGGTGGTGGTGGTGGTGGTGGTGGTGGTGGTGATGATGATGATGATGATGATGATGATGATGATGATGATGATGATGATGATGATGATACCGAGGATGCTGGTAGCAATCCGTGTCAACCATTAGCGCCAGTCAGTTTGAATGTTCAGTTGAATGTTCACGTCTAATGAATAATAATAATAATAATAATAATAATAATAATAATAATAATAATAATAATAATAATAATAATAATAATAATAATAA
>NW_015387119.1:8071-21226 GCF_001527695.2 Protobothrops mucrosquamatus
AATAATAATAATAATAATAATAATAATAATAATAATAATAATAATAATAATAATAATAATAATAATAATAATAATAAAGTTGGAAAGGACCTTGGAGGTCAATTAGTCCAACACCCTGCTCAGGCAGGAAACCCTATACCATTTCATACAAATGGCAGTCCAGCCTCTTCTTAAAAACCTCCAGTATTGGAGAATTCACAACTTCTGGAGGCAGTTTGTTCCATTGATTAATTATGCTAACTGTCAGGAAATTTCTCCTTAGTTCTAGGTTGCTTCTCTCCTTGATTAGTTTCCATCCATTGCTTCTTGTTTTGCCTTCAGGTGCTTTGGAGAATAGCTTGACTCCCTCGTCTTTGTAGCAACTCCTGAGATATTGGAACACTGCTATCATGTCCCCCCTCGTCCTTCTCTTCGTTAAACTAGACATACCCAATTCCAGCAACCGTTCCTTATATGTTTTAGCCTCCAGTCCCCTAATCATCTTTGTTGCTCTTCTCTGTACTTTTTCTAGAGTCTTAACATCTTTTTTTCATCATGGTGACCAAAACTGGATGCAGTATTCCAAGTGTGGCCTTATCAAGGCATTGTAAAGTGGTATTAACACTTCATGTGATCTTGATTCTATCCCTCTGTTAATGCGGCCTAGCACTGTGTTGTTTTTTTGGGCAGCTGCAGCACACTGCTGGCTCATATTTAAGTGATTGTCCACTAGGACTCCAAGAGCCCTCTCACAGTTACTACTATTGAGCAAGGTACCACCTATACCAGTGATGGCGAACCTTTTAGAGACCGAGTGCCCAAAAACTGGCCTTGCCCCAGCTCCACCCCCTGCCCCACCCCCGCTCCACCCCTCCCATCCCCTGCCCCACCTACCCGCAGGGCCACTCACTGTCTCCAGGGCCCGCCGCAGATCGCCCAGGCAGCCCAGCAGTGCTATGGCGGTCACGCCCTCTGTCCGCACCCTGCAGCATCAACTATGCACAATGGGGTATGAGGGCAGAGTCTTGTCTACGCTGCCTGGCTGCCATGTCCTTGGCTGCGCTGCTCTGTGTGGGCCATGCTCAGGGCGACTCTCCTTCAGGTGGGCTGCTGGAGAGGAGGGGGTCACGGGGGGAGACGAGACTGGGGCAACAGCACGTGTGCCCACAGAGGGGGCTCCGAGTGCTGCCTCTGGCACCCGTGCCATAGGTTCGCCACCACTGATCTATATTATGCCTGTGCATTTGGTTTTTCTTGCCTAAATGTAGAACCTTACTTTTTTCACCATTGAATTTCATTTTGTAGATAGCGCCCAATGTTCAAGACTGTCAAGATCCTTCTGTATCTTAAGACTGTCTTCTGGAGTGTTGGCTATTCCTGCCAGCTTGGTGTTGTCTGCAAATTTGATGAGTTCCCCATCTAACCCCTCATCCAAATCATTGTTGAAGATGTTGAAGAGCACTGGGCCCAGAACAGAGCCCCTGGGCACCCCACTACACACTTCCCTCCATGTAGATGCAGTTCCATTGAGGACCACACACTGAGCACTGCCGGTCAGCCAGCTACGGATCCATCTTGTGGTGATGCTGTCTAACCCACATTTTTCTATCTTATCAAGTAGTAGCTTTGGACATTTTCTGCCTTGTATCCCAGAGTAAAATAGCTATGTCTGGCTCTGATCCATAACTATTTTGAACACCATGGAAGCTTCTTTGGACCTTCAAATTGATCAAAAAGTAACTTGGAGTGACATTTTAAATCAAGTGCTAAACTTCAACAAAATTAGATCTCTGCTGAACAAAGAAACTCATTAGGTAACACTCTCCCACAGTTTAGCCCATACAGTGCGTTTTGCCATGGCTCTTAGAGCCCAATTTATTATTATCTCCATGCTGTGAGACTTCAATAGATCATATTCCTCCTTCCTCCCCCCCCCCACCATTATCATACCTAATACATTTTGCAAGATGCGTTGTTTGGTTAAAACTAAACAGTATCTTCATAATTCTGTAACTGACTTGCCAGGAGATAGCTTCAGCTGCTAGGCAATTTTTTGATAGTCTATTAATACATGGAATGAAGGACACTGTTAGATTGAATAAACTCACAGTCTCCCCTAAGAGGATTGGTTTTATTTATCTTTTCAATCTAAAAAAATGTGACAAAATTGTTCTTTAGGAAACCAGAACAAAAAGCAAGAACTGGACTATAAAAAGGCAAGGACAAGCAAGGGACCAAACCATTCCTTTTTGCACTGAAATTTACACTGTTCTGAAATGTAAGGCCCATTCAGAGTTTAGCGATTTTATTTAGAACTCTGTACTTGATCATTCTAGCTTTTCTTTATGCTTCCTATTTTCTCCTTTCCACCCCAAGTAAACATTTTTGTATCTAGCATTTTTAAAATAATTCACCTGTTTGAAATGGCAACTGAGCTTTAAATCACTCTTTTTTATTTAAGTAGTAATCAGCATTAAGTACTAAGAATTAATGAAGTATTAAATGGTAATTAGGATTGTCTCTCAGTGGATGTGCTGATAACATTTTATTTCAAATTCAAAATGAACTGCTGCAGCGTTAACTCCTCCAACCCCCTACCCTATCTTTGCAAATAAGTAGAAAATGCATGACCATTGGGGTTATATTCTACTGGGTAAAGTAAGGAAATGCTTTCCTTTTTAAATTAAACTTGCAAATCATTCAGATTTGCAAAACTGACCTTAAAATAGGAGCCAATGTTTTACTAAATTTTCCCATTTACAACATTTCTAGCTCACTTGCCTTCAACCTCTTTCAATCAATTATAATATTTGCAGTTTTGCTCTACTGTAATTAGCCTTAGAAATGGTCAAATTTTACAACATTTTTTTATGAGTTAACCAAAACATTGCCTGCTAAAATCAGAAGACTGATGTTATTCTGAGGATAGGAAGAATAAGCTGATGTTACCCTTAAAAGCCAAAACATCGCAAAAATACTATCTTCCCTCTCTTGATCCTGGTTTTGTCTACATTGTTACTCCAGGTCTGAGATGGGGAACTAGGGCTCCTTTATGACTTGTGGACTTCAACTTCAGGAACTTCTGAGTCAGCATGGGTTAGGGTACAAATCTAAGTGCTATTGCTATTGCTATTCTTTGTTTGTTTTTTTTAATCTTGCCTAGGTAATTGGTTTGACTACTTAACAGCTGATAGAGCAATCTTAGCAGCAAATCTTTATTAAAATATACCTGTTTGACTGCAACATGGCTTCTAGTATTGGTCAGTCACTTGAGACAGTGGGGGAAAGAATCTTCTGTGATTATTACTGATTATTAAAATTCTTCCAACCAAAGGTAATAGGAAAATAAGTCCAGTTGGAAGGGAAAGTGCTAAAGAAAGAAATATTTGGGTTTTTTTTTCAATCAGTTATGTCTGCAATTTTCTCATCAAGGTTTTCCAGAAGGGGTTGCCATTGCCTGTTTCCTAGGGCTGAGAGAAACTGACTTGCCCTCGATGGGTTTCTGCCTAAGGCAAGACTAGAACTTACAATCTAGCTAGTTGTTAAGTGAGTTTTGCCCTGTTTTACTACCTTTCTTGCCACAGTTGTTAAGTGAATCACTGCACTTGTTACATTAGTAACACGGTTGTGTTACTGAGCTAATTTAAGGCATGCTATAAAAACAGCAAAGCAGGCCTATATTCAGAAAGTACAGAATTTTTTCAGGATCCTATGGACCCTAGACATAAATGGCAAGGAATTCAGGTTATTAGTGACTATAAGGCAGTTTCCCTGATATATATAAGGATGACATGGATTTTCTAAATAAGTTAAATATGTTTTTTTTTTTTATGGTTTGAGCCGCAAACAACATTCCAGCAAGGAAGGCTGTTCCCTTTCCTGATGAACAGGTGCTCAGGTTTTATACAACTGCTGTTTGTAAGGTCCTGTGGAAAGTCAACCCTTAAAAAGCTGCAGGTCCTGATAATAGTACTTAAGGAGCATGCTGACCAGCTGGCCGCTGTTCTCACAGACATCTTCAATCTCTCGTTGCATCAGGCCGTGGTTCCATCATGTTTTAAGGCTGCAATCATTGTACCAGTGCCCAAAAAAATCTATAATCATATGCCTTAATGATTACTGTCCAGTTGCACTCACTTCCATTATGAAGTGTTTTGAGAGATTGGTAAATGACTATATGGTTTCATGCCTTCCCCCTACATTTGACTCATTACAGTTTGCCTATCAGAAGAACCGCTCTATAGATGAGGCGCTTTCCTATGTGCTTCATCTTAGCTTGACGCACCTGGAGGGGAAGAATACTCATGTGCAAATGCTGTCTGTTGATCTTATTTCAGTGTTCAACACATTTGGTGAACAAACTGGGCCTATTAGGTTTTAATACTCCTTTATATAACTAGATACTTGATTTCCTTATTGATTGGCCCCAATTTGTGCGAGTTGGAAGAAAAGATTCTAACTCCATCTCCTTGAGTACAGGTTCTCCACAGGGCTGTGTCTTGAATCCATTACTTGATGACCCACGACTGTTGTGCCAAATCTGCTACAAAGCATGAAATATGTGGATGACACAGCAGTGGTGGGTCTTATCCAGGATGAAAATGAAGACACTTATAGGGAAGAGGTGAAGGCTCTGGTGGACTGGTGCAATGAAAAATAACCTGGTTCTAAATGTTAATAAAACAAAGGAGATCATTGTAGATTTTAGAAAGAACCAGCATAGTGATACTCCACTCAGTATCAAGGATGCAGCTATAGAGGTGGTCAACAGTATTAAGTATCTGGGAGTGCAGATAACTAACAATCTGAATTGGTCTCTCCAAATGTCATCCTTAATGAAACATGCAAACCAGCATCTGCATTTCCTGTGTTGGATGAGGAGAACACATCTTCCTCCTTCTGTGATGGCCACTTTTTACACAGGCATGACTGAGAGCATTTTAACAAAATGCATCACTGTTTGGTTTGGTGGTAGCAGTGCCTCAGATAGAAGGTCCATACAGAGAGTGGTAAGGACAGCTGAGAAGATTATAGGAAGCTTGCTTCTCATGATTCAGGATGTTGTTTATAAGCACTATGTGCTAACAGCTCAAAGCATTGTTAGAGACCCCACACACCCACTTCACAGTCTGTTTCTGTTGCTCCCCTCTGGGAGCAGGTTTCAAAGTATTTCCAGTAGGACTACCAGATTCTGTAACAGCTTTGTTCCCTATGCCATCCATCTGGTAAATTCACAAGATTCGTTTTTCTTGCCATGTACATGTATACATCCGAACTAGACTGTGTTGTTTCTCTGTGTCATAGAATATATGTAGGTATGTGAGTATATACAAAAACTTTTTGTCATATTTATGTGGTATATATTGGAGGTGGTGACCCTTTGAGAGCTGTATGCAACAAAATTTCATTTTAATGTATACTGATTAGTGTACATTTAAAGTGATAATAAAGTTTCTATTCTATTCTATTCTATTCTATTCTATTCTATTCTATTCTATTCTATTCTATTCTATTCTATTCTATTCAGTGAATCTGGCTTCCCCATTGACTTTGCTTGTCCAACGGTTGCAAAAAGTGATCCCATGACCCCAGGACACAGCAACCATCATAAATATGAGTCAGTTGCCAACCATCTGAATTTTGATCATGTGACCATGGTCATAAGTCACTTTTTTCAGTGCCATTGTAACTTCAAACAGTCACCAAACAAACTGTTGTAAGTTGAGGATTACCTATAGTGTTTAGTGAGTCGCCCCTCAGTAAACATGGACTCAAAAACAATGCTAATGGGGGGAAAATGAAATATTAAAAGACGTCAATGTGACCTTATAAAAGCTAACAGGAGATCTGAAAATCAACAAAGATACATATTACAAGTGAAAATGCAGACAGGTCACAAAGGAAAAGTGTATATAGATGGCTGGGATTTGTTATTGGGAAAATAATCTTTAGAGCAAGCTAGGATTAGTAGAGGAATCACCACAAAAAGAATCCTTCGCATATGTTAAAAAATAAAAAGAAGAAAAAGGCTTGAGGGGAGGGCTCACTTCAGTGCTTGAAAAAGCAAAGGTGATATAAATAATGGCTTGAAAAAGAAATAAACATTTGGCTAAATTATAAACTACTCTTTGTTTCTGACATTTAAGAAAATGAAAATGTTATATTTACTGTTTCCCAAATTTATAGAAACCGAAGGCAAGATTTATAACAGCCAGATCATTAGCTCCATAAGTGCACCTTATTGTGCAAAATGCAAACAAAACAAGAAGGTTGTTTTGGTGACACATCAGAGATTTACAGTGTCCCAACAGGAATTCTTTTACTTAAAATAAAACACTTCTGTGTTGGTTATAGAACAGTGCAGAGTAAGAATAGAAATTTCTAATCTATAAAGAACTGCAAACTTTATTGATTCAAATACTGTATCTTGATAAATAACAGCAATGCCCCCATGAATTATAATGTTTTTTCTGCACGTTAAATCACCATCTATCAAATGCTGTTCTGTACTCTGTCATATCTAGAAGATTTGAGATCTGTTTTCTCCTTCCTAATCAAAACTTTAAGTTTGCTTGTGATAAAGTAAGAGACATTCAAGTTCACTGGAAAAAGAAACTTAAAAGTAATGGGTTAATTAAGCCTCTTACAGACTGATTCTTTTTTAATATAACTTTCTAACAACTTCCAGTTTTTTCTTGCTAATTTAAACACTAAAACATGTTGTTCCACAATTTTAAAAGCTGTCTGATACACATCTGGAGTAATACTCAGTTTGCATCTAATGTTCTGTTAATTCCAATTTGATTCTAAAACATATGAAGAATGGTTGCAGGAACTGAGTATGGCTAGAGAAAAGAAGGACTAGGGGTGACATGATAGTAGAGGGGGTCAACTTATTTTCCAAAACACCTGAAGGCAGGACAAGAAGCAATGTATGGAAACTAATCAAAGAGAGAAGCAACCTGGAATTAAGGTGAAACTTCCTAACAATGAGGACAATTAACCAGTGGAACAGCTTGCCTTCAGAAATTGTAAGTGCTTCATAACTGGAGGTTTTTAAGAAGAGACTGGATAGCCACTTGTCTTAAATTGTATAGGGTCTCCTGCTTAAGCAGGGGGTTGGACTAGGAGATCTCCCTGGTCCCTTCCAGCTCTATTCTGAATTCTGCAACTCATACAAAATGAATTATGCATATCGAAGCACAGCAGAAATATTTTATTCCACTAACTATAAGATATATAGAATTTGGGGGAAAATATCTGACTTTGTTAAAGGATTATCTATTGGTTCTGCATCCTGACCCAGAAACAACATGGTGCTTTGAAAGATGCAAACTCATCCTCATTTCTCTGCCTCACTTTTAAATTTGGAGCAAGATGGGTTACTATGTTTACCTTGAAAGAATCTACAGCAGTCATAGGAAATTTCATGTAAAGTACTAGCATTGGAAGGTAGGAAAATTTTAAGAAAGATTTCTCCTCTGCAGCTTGAAAACAGGTTTCTTTCAAACAAAATATATATTATAAACACATGTAGAAAGTCAGCATCCACCCACCTTCCTAGAGAAGGAACTATTTTGTGGGATATTAAAAAAGGCAAAATATTATATTTTCCCAAAGGAATAATGGAGAAAAAATCTTAAAAGGCAGAAACCAGCCCCTGCCCCAAGCAGAAACTGAGGAGGCCATTTTTTAGAAATGCAGATTTGGTAATCCATTCAGAAAGACTGAGGGCAAGAAGGATGGAGCTGAGGGGATTAGAAAAACAAAAACTCCATGGGAAGGACATGAGCTTTAGGACATAATAGGATTAACCCACCACCAATAGAATAGGGAAAAGCACAAGACTCACTACATTGCACAACCCCCTGGAGCATCTCAAACAGAACCCTATAAAGATACACCCACTCTCAATTCCATTTGGTCAGCTGTCCCAGAACCACATGCTGTTGTTGGTTCTGTTCATCAATAAACTGGAACCTTCTTTCTAAGCAGACTCCATTTTTATTTCCAGCATCTTAGCTTCCATTTTATTTCCAGCATCTTAGCCTCCATTTTATTTACTCCTGGCTTGATTTTTCTTTCAATACACACATCCGTTGATCAATTTAAAAGCAGTCAAGATTTTATTTGGAAAATGTATAAGCAAAGTAGGGCAGTTAACCTTTCTTTCCTCTTCTTTCCAAGCTACTCTTTACATCTTCATTTCTGCATGTTTTTCTGCAGGGCTGTTGCTTCTTCCCAGTACTTCCTGGAATGACAGCCTCACCATATGATGTTATATAGTCAGTTCAGGAAGGATTGCAGTACAGAAGCAGTCTCTAAGGACATCTCTAAGCCATTGTACATGCTCAGAGAATTGCAGGATCCAATTTGGATCAGTCAATGGGACCAGAGGTTTAGTCTTCTGAGCTTTTGGACTCATGCTGGAGCCCATCTTCAGGGAACTTTCTCTAGCAGTTCATACACTCTGCTAAAGAGAAGTTCCCTGATGATGGAGTCCCAGCACGAGTCCAAAAGCTTGTAAAACTAAACCTCTGGTCCCAGTGATCAACACAGATTGGATCCTGCAACATTATCCTGGGACACGTATATTCACTTTCATTCGCTCAGAAAAAAATTTGCTATGGAAAGAGGGGGAAAAATATAATTACCTAACCTTATACCTTTCAAAAAGTGATCTGGGTTGCTTTGAAGGGAAAACCAATTCCTAGTTCAAGAATCTTAATCCCAATATTGCAGAGACAGTCTAATATATTGATTAAGATACCGGGCTAGAAACCAGGAGACCGTGAGGTCTAGTCATGCCTTAGGCACAAAGACAGCTGGGTAATCTTGGGCCAGTCACTCTCTCTCGGCCCCAGGAAGGAGGCAATGGCAAGCCACTATTGAAATCTTGCAACAACAAAAAACCTACAGGGCCTCATCCTGGAGTTAATATTGACTTCAAGACATACACACCATGTTTGTGTGTGTATGTTAATATATGGCAAAATTCTTTTATAACCCTGTTTGTTAGGCATATATTTAAAAAGTGAGGCTTTTTAAATGACAAAATGTGTTAGGATTTCATAATGCAAACTTTGCCCCTTTTGTATTTGCATTTGGATATTATAAAACATTTCATCATTTGCTCCCCAATTTGGCCCCCACATATGTATGAACTGACTTGTTTACTGTGCTTATACTTTATGCTAAAACCTTCTAGGGTTATGTGATTTCATGGACTAGTAGAACAATCTTTTAGGACAAAAAAAAAATCCCACTCTTTTCCCAGGGCCTTGAGGAACAATAAACCCATACCTTATTCAGAAGGCGGAGGAGGCCAACATAAGTTTTGAAAAGCAGAGCCACTATAATAAAAACCCATAAAAGTAACTCTATCAAAAGAAATCATGTTCATGAGAATACTTTGTCCTTTCAATAAACCATTCTTTCTGTCGCTTCACCTATTACCTCAAAGAATCCATCCCTTATCTGACACCACTGAATAGTTAATGTACCCAATCAATTTCTTTGCTGACCTAAGTATATGTATATTCCAACTTCCATAAATCTATATAGAGGGGGTGCTTTGTTGCCCTTATTAGGGGTATTCTTCCAGTAGCTTAATAAACAAGTGATGTTTCAATAGAATTATGTGCTAATCTGCAGTTTAAACAAACTTACCGGAAATATGCAGGAGAGAGGGTTTTTTTTTCCTCACATAAATTCTTGTTATTCAACTGAAAGAATCTATCATATTATCTCTCTTTTTTCTGTGGATTTATTGGAAACCAGGGTGATTTTTTTTCCTCCATAGACTAGTTTTTAGTGTTCTCTATTGGCCCAGTCTTCTTTACTGCATTTGGTTTACTGGTTTATTTGAATTATATCCCATCTTTATTTCTACAACTTATAATGTTAATACTCCCCCCTATGATTTTTCCTATAATAACCATTCTGGAGGGGGGTGAAAGTGGGCTGAGAGAGAGTGTCTGGTCCATCCTCACCCAGTTGCCTTCCATGCTTAAAGATGCCAGGTTAATATTGCAATAATCAGACATCCGTGCTATTAATATGCATTCTTACCATAACAAGCTAGACTTAACTCCTTCAAATCAATCCTAAATTCCTTTCATGTTTTTTTTAAAAAATCATGGCCCAACTTTAATTTTTTAAAAATAAATTTAGCTTTGGGTAGTTCTGCTTTTAGTGAACTCTCTTAGCAAAGGTAAAAGTACTGATCCTTAAAATTGCAAATAATTTATAACCAGGTACTCTATCATTTCAAAGGTATTGGATACAACTCTGTCGGAGGAACTTCCTGTGTGCTATGAGCAACTCACGCAGGCTTTTAGGACTGGATCCAGTGTTCTTTTCGCCTCTATTAATTAGCTGCAGGGGCTCAGGCATCCTGCCTTCTGCTGACAGAGATGCATAAACTCTAGAAACTCTACAAATTAAACTCCAGTCATGAATTCCCCTGATCACTTTAAACTATACAGCAAGCTCAAATCCATAATCCAGCAAAAGGCAAATAAATTAGCTCTCTGTGAGAACAACAGACACACAGAGCAGGGGGAACAGATGCTTTACTTAACAATGCCAATGATCCAAGCCTGAATCACCAGGTCTGAATTTGCCTGGTGGAGCACAGTGAACAAGGGGGAGAAATACCTATGTCAGTAAGGGAGAGAGTTGTCACCTCTTTCCTTATGTGCTAGGATATAACATCAAGAAAAAGGGCTGAAGAACATCAAAGTAGCTCCAGATTGTTCAGAATGTAGCCAAGGCCACCTCCTCTTCTCATCTGATCTCTTACCCACCCAACCCACTTGTCAAAACGTAAATGCTAATGCAAGCAATATCGTATAAGAGCTTCATCACAATTTTGCAGCTGATGATTAGGAAGTATATTAGATATACAGTTAGAATAAGTAGGTGGGAAAGCCTGCAAGTCTTACCATCTCCAACGGAAGTTTGCCCCCACCCCTCCCCAACCCTTGACCGTGGCAGGTGGACTAGTGACTGGTAACATGAAGGCTTCCAGTCTGCTCACAATCAATCAGTCCTTATATAAAGTTCTTACCTGGGAAAGTGGCTGGCAAGGCATGGAAATCGGTTGAAGATGTGATACTGTCATGGAGAGCCTCAATCATCCAGATCATCATTGTCCCAAAGGTGCTTTTTCAAAAGGCAACTGGACTTTCTCGATTTTCTTTGAAGACATTTTGCTTCTCATCCAAGAAGCTTCTTCAGTTCTGACTGAGTGGAGTTTGCTATTATCAATAAAGAAGCTTCTTGTCTTAAACCTTTCCATTCTGGCTCCGGAACCAACACCTTTGTTCAAAACAACAGGATGCAGCATTCTTGCTTAATCCCTACAAAGAATTCCTTGTGCATTTTCTGGATGTACCTGCAAGGAGTATCTACAATGGAAAGAATTATCTACATTATTATTACTCTTTTGAAATGAAGAAAAGTTTGAATGAAATTGCAGTAGATCTCATTGAACCAGTAGTACATTTTGAATGTGTTGTTAGCTGTACAATTCAACAATGTTTAGAAAATGAAGACCATGTGTGTGTGTGTGTGTGTCTGTGTATAAAGAGAAATTCCATTTGCTCAGCTACATCATTCTCCTGTTGAAGTATCAGCTGTATCACAGATTGTTTTCATAAAATGGGGGGGGGAATCACTTCTTATAGATGTTAACAAGCTCTTAAGTATATAGATATTATATTATTACTGTATTTATCTATGATTGTAGCAAAAGTGAGGCAGGAAATTTTCTCAGGAAAAGTGGCATAATTTCTACTCCACATCTCCCTTCCATTATATTGGTGCCACCTTTGTTCAATGAACTGTGCGAATAATCAAACTTCCTATTGTGAGTGAAGTATAGTCCAGAATTTTTATTTGCATCTACAATTTATTTGCATCTAGATTTTTTATTTGCATCTTTTCTACAACCATCATTCTCTGTCATCAAAGCTGGCTGGTTACAGGTTTTTCAGTGCCCTGGGCATAACCCTTTAAAAGCTTCTCAAAACAGATGAGCTTATTTATTATTTAGAAAAAATTATATATGGCTATCCAGCTCACTGTCAGTGACTCCGGGCCACTTATAAATATCAAAACCCAATAGAAAAACAATAAAAAGCAATAATCTCTCTTTCCCCCCCCCCCCCAGTGACAACAATCAAACAAGTCATTTGATGAGCTCCGTGCCATTCTGGGGGCCCCAGGCCTGTTGGCAAAACCAGGTCTTCATGTTCATATTGTGAGGTATCACTTGTATATATTTAATTCTTCATTTATTTCTATATTGGCACTGGGATGGATAGAATTATGTCCAAGACAGAAGGTCAGTAGCAATAGCACTTAGACTTATATACTGCTTCACAGTGCTTTATAGTCCTGTCTAAGCGGTTTACAGAGTCAGCATATTGCCCCCAACAATCTAGGTCCTCATAATGACAGAGATGGTAGTTGTTCTGTCATTTGTGGTTGTCCATAATTTCTGGTTGGAAGAGGAATAAGAGAAAAGAGTACCAAAGTGGACTATAGGTAACTTCCTGAGAGTGCTGTCTACTTCTTTTGGGTTTTCATGGAAGAGCAAACTTCCCATATTTGATTAGAGCATATCTAGGGTGAGAGAAAGTTGCAAGAGAAATTAAGCACTGATGATGTTACCTAGTTTGGCTAATGAAACATCTGCAAGAAAACAACCAAGCTCAGAGAGCACCAAGGACCCCACAATTCAACCCTGAGTTATAAATATTCTCTTCTATTGGTAGAATGCAGTGATTAAAAACTGGGGACAAGCAGCCCAAGACTTAAACCTCAGTTCTACCTCACTGTTGTTTACCGTATATGAGGGGAAATATTCAAATGGATGAATAATTGATGCTATTTAAGGCAAGGTATCTAGTTAAGAAAGTATCTGCCATTCAAAACTGGGAAGCACTTTGCTGTTTCACCTCTGAAATATATTTCAGGATGCTGGCTTATCTAACTTGAACTTTTAAACCAGTGTTTGCCAAGTACTACCGTTACACTTCGACATGAGCCATAATACCTGAAAACATTTCTTTTTTTTTTTCATTTAAAAATTTTTTTATTGTTTTTATCATAGAAAAAAGAAATACATCACAGATATTACACAATGTTATATCCCATCCCCCCACCCCC
>NW_015387119.1:22671-102344 GCF_001527695.2 Protobothrops mucrosquamatus
GTCGCAGCTGTTTGCTGCCTCCCGCCTGTTTTGCGTAAAAGCCGGTTTGACAGCCAGCATCAGCTGTCAAACGGCTTGATACCTTTCCCCTGGGCATAAGGGGATAGGTGAGCTGCCCGGGGTAGGAGTTGAGTTCCCGAGTCGTCCTATATGGACGATGTAGGCGAGAACTCCTCCGGAGCCCCGAGGATTCTCCGCGTACCTGAAAACATTTCTGTTGGGATGCTGTTAGCCAGGGAACTAGCAAATTAAAATGCCATGAAAACATGCAGTCTTTCTGGCCAGAAATTCAGATATGTAACCTGCAGGTTCTTTATTATTTTTAAGTAATTTTATTAAAAGTGTTTTTTTAAAGATAAAAACTAATGCAAAGTAATAAAACGTAAGAAAGAGAAAAGAAAACTAAAGGAATCATTAACAAGAAATCTAAAAGTGTTAAGAAAAGAAAAAAGAAAACAACATATAAAGGAGTGGTTTCTGATTTTATTTACAGCAATTATAAGTACCATATAAGGAGAATATTTGCAGCTCAGGGTTGAAATGAGGGCTGATGATGTTACCTAGTTAGGGTAATGAAACGTCTGCAAGAAAACAAGCAAGCTCAGAGAGTACCAAGGACCCCTAATTATAATTATAAATTTATCTCTTTCTTTAAAGTTACAACATGGCTTTCTTCTTTCTATAAACTATCCTGTCTAATCATCAAAATGATAAATTTAAGTTATTTTTTTTCTGTTTTCTGCAAAAAGTCCATAAGGGATCTCCACTCAGAAATAAATGTAGAAACTGTCTTTTCTCTAATCAAAAATGTCAGTTTGGCCATTTCAGCATCTCTTACCATCTTCACCAACCAATCCTCCATTGTGGATAGTCAAGTCTTTCCATCTTTGTGCATATAATAATCTTGCTGCAGTTATCATATACAAAAAACAATGTTCCGTGACTTTTTTTTCAAACTATGTGTCCATTCAAAAGACCTCTAGTCTCAATTATATATTAATCTTTAAAACTTTCTGAATCAGTGTGTGTGTTTGAATCTAAATATTTCTTGCTTTTTTACACCTCTATAAAAAATGTCCCTTCCTGTTCTTCATATTTCCAACATGTATTTAAAGTGCCCTTGTATATTTTAGGCAATTTCTCTGGTGACATACAACAGTTCATCGTTTTGTAAACTTCTCTCGGAGATTATAACATGGTGTAAATTTCAGTCCATTTCAGCTACATATTTTCCCATTGTTCCATCTCTATATTATAGCCAAAAAATTTAGCCCACCTTATCATACATTCTTTCACTTGTTCTGTTCCAAATTTCAATAGATGTTTTGGCAATTCTATGGCCATCACATAATTCCATTTCAAACTCAGTTTTACAATATTCAAACCTCTTTTGTCAGGTTCTTTATTATTAAAATGATCTGACATCTATTACCGTAATTAAGCACCAAGTATACTTATTATATATACTTATTTCTTCTTCTTTTTTCCTTCAGCACACATATTCCAAGTAGGAATTTAATAATAAAATTAAAGATGTAGATATCCGTGATAAGATGATACTCAAACATCACCTTCATAAATACATATACAAACACATATATATTTATTGCCTTTGTACGCCATCTAAATCTAGACAAAATATTAAAACACCACAATGACCACAAAGGTAAATATTGCCAAGGTTATGATTTTCTAAGACATAATATATGACTGTGCAAGTTGGACCATCAGAAAGGCCGAACAAATAAAAATTGATGCCTTTCAATTGTGGTGCTTGAGAAAATTGCTGAAAATTCCTTGGAACACAAGAAGAACAAATCATTCAATATCATTTGAAGGAAAATCACAAATGAGAAAATAAATAAATCCAGAGGGCCCAGTGTACGTACTGATAAAATAAACTAAAACCTTGGTACTTTAGACATACCATGTTAAGGAAAAAGTCATTGGAGAAGACCCAGTACTTGCTAGAATAAAGGCAATCAGAAAAAATGTTTACAAAAAAACACAGTGGCTAGATTTTATCACTGATGACACAAGTGGAAACTTAAAAGCATTGCAACAAATGAGTTGCTGACAGAGAATCCTGGCCAACTGATAGGTCCATGAAAAGTTGGAAACAACTGAATGACTTCACATAAATAATGCTGTCTACAACAGAAAACTGTTGGATGGCTTCTAACAGGATTTTTTTTAACGGCCAACATTTCTGCCCACCACCACTACTGCCAAAAATTTGGCACAATGTATTTCATTAATTCATTCATTAATTCATTCATCCATTCATTCATTCATTCATTTATTCATTCATACATTTGCTGTCCATATCACTATCCAAAGTGACTCTGGGCAACTTACAATATAATATGTTTTGGAAGCCCAAACAAACCATATTGATGTGACAATTTCAAAAATGTCTCTTCCAGGTAAACCTGGATTTACAGTTAATTGCATCCAGGTTGACCTTTGAAGCAGATTAGCTAGCTTGAATCATCCAGAGGCAGCTCCTGAATTAGTAGGATTTGCCTAGCACAGCTGACACTAAGAGAAAAGATAAAAGCTTAACACAATAATAGACCCACAACAAACATTTGCTTTTTAAGAAGACACTAGACAGTCACTTATCTGAAATGATATAGGTTCTCCTGCTTGAGCAGGGAACTGGACTAGAAGACCTCCAAGGTCCCTTCCAGCTCTATTCTGTTCTGTTCTGTTCTGTTCTGTTCTTTTCTTTACCTAATCCCCTTGACAAATGTGGGCATTGTGGACAGCCTGCTTAAATGGCATCTAGTAGGGGCACAGTACTTCAGACATTTGTTATAACTATTCTAACCAATTTGTAATTTTGTAGCCTTTTTTTAATAACACAACATCCCCAAAAAGTGATCATCCAGTCTCTTTTTAAACAATTATATGAAAGTCCACAACCTTCCAAGACAATCTGTTCTACAACTCTGAAGGTTAGGAATTGTTCCCTAATGTTCCAAGGAAATGTACTTCCTCGTAATTTAAATTTGCTGTTTCTTGTCCTGTCTTCTGGAACAATTGGGAGCAATTCTGTCCTTCCTTTACATGACAGTCCTTCATATATTGACAAAAAAAAACAAACACCAAACTTCCTGCTGTATTTTCCATGTTAGCTATACCAGAAGCCTTCAATTAATCCTCATAAGTTTATCTGGGGTTGTTTTTCCTAGACGTCAAATTATCTTAATTGTTCTTCTTTGGACAATCCTTCTAATTTGTCACTATTCTTCCTAGAATGCAGTGTCCAGAATTGAAAACAATATTTTATATGCCTTATCCCTACAGAATAGAAAGGAAGAATAACAGATTGACTTAATTGGAAATTTATTCCCAATCAACCAATTTGACCTATCATCTGACTACTGTAAAAAAAAAAAAAAAAGCAATTGACAAGTAATCCCCAAGACAATCTAAATGTCAAAGCCCTCTGTTAATGCATTTGGGCCATCACATTGCCCTAGAATATTTTAAGTGCAGGGGCTATTAGCTGACCTCCTTTGGACTAGAAAAACTTCAGAATTGTGCCCACTGTGTGTTGAGCGATTGCTAAAATAGCTAAATGCATTTTCTGTACAAGAGACTTAGGAAAGATGATGCCTAAAGCCTGAAATTAGATTTCTTTGTCATTGCACGTCAGGGAATGTATGCATCTGTCGTTTGGGGATGGTTGCATAGGTATTCCATTTATGTTTCTCCCAATGTTAACCTTCTGGCTAGGGGCGCTGAAATAGCAAAGCACAGAACAGGAAGTCAATCAACTAATCAGCATACAGGACGCACACCTCCACACAACAGGCAGCTGGGATTCAGGAGGTGTGTGCATTGGCCCACCTGCACCCATCTGCAACCTATACATACCCACTAACCCCATTGCAGTGTGGGTATGCGGTGATGCCTAAGCACAGTTGTAGCCAACTCTAAATCAAGCTTAAGTGGCATTGCTCTATTTGTTGGCCACTGATTGTCCATCTGTGTTTACTGCTGCTTCTACCAAAGAAGACCACCTTTGTTTTAGCATAAGTTATTCTCACTTTTTCTCTTTCACAATAATCAGATAATCTGGCCAATAATCTTCTATTTTTATTTGGGGGGGATGTGGGGCAGCATGGTGGCTCAGCAGTTAAGATGTTGGGCTTGTCGGCTGGAAAGTCAGCAGTTCAGGTTCAAGACCCAAGTGCCACATGATGGGGTGAGCTCCCATTACTTGCCCCAGCTCCTGCTAACTTAGCAGTTGGAAAGCATCAAGTAGATAAATGTGAGTAGATAAATAGGTACCACTTTGGTGGGAAGGTAACAGCACTCCATGACATCATGCTGGCCACATGATCATGGAAATGTCTTCAGACTGCTGGCTCAGTGGCCTTGAAACAGAGATGAGCACCGCCTCCTATAGTCAGCAATAACTAGCAGGGTAAAATCCTCAGGGACTCCTTTACCCTTTTTAACTTCTTTTGATGCAGCCCATAATTCCATTTACTTTTATGGCCACACTTGGAATACTGCATCCAGTTTTGGTCACCACGATGTAAAAAAGATGTTGAGACTCTAGAAAGAGTACAGAGTAGAGCAACAAAGATGATTAGGGGAGGCTAAAACATAAGGAACGGTTGCTGGAATTGGGTATGTCTAGTTTAACAAAGAGAAGGACGAGGGGGGACATGATAGCAGTGTTCCAATATCTCAGGGGCTGCCACAAAGAAGAGGGAGTCAAGCTATTCTCCAAAGCGCCTGAAGGCAGGACAAGGAGCAATGGGTGGAAGCTAACCAAAGAGAGAAGCAACCTAGAACTAAGGAGAAACTTCTTGACAGTTAGAACAATTAACCAGTGGAACAACCTGCCTCCAGAAGCGGTGAATGCACCAACACTGGAAGTTTTTAAGAAGAAACTGGACAGCCATTTGTCCAAAATGGTATAGGGTTTCCTGCCTGAGCAGGGGGTTGGACTAGATGACCTCCAAGGTACCTTCCAACTTTATCATTATTATAAGATTATTATTTAGCTCATTATCAAGATACCCAAATCCTTTTTGCATGTTTTGCTGTTCAGGTTGATCCTCCCACTCTTTACTTTGATGATTCCAATAAAAGACTTTGCATGTGTCTTGAAATGCATCTTACTAGTTTCTACTCATTTTTCCAGCTTGTTAAGACACTCCTAAATCTTGGTAGTCTCCTCTAAGTTATATTGCTTTCCTCCTTTCTTTCTGTCATCTATAAATCTGTATTTTCTAACCCCTCAGTCAAGCTATATATAAATACTGTGTTTCCCCGAAAATAAGACCAGATCTTATATTTATTCATTTATTTGGCCAAAAGACCCATTAGGTCTTATTTTGCGGGGATATCTTATTTTGTAGCCACCCACCTGCTCCCTCCCACCATCTGCTTGCCTGCAGCCACAACGGCTTAGAGAGCTTCCCAAGACAGACGCCACTTTTCTCCCAGACGGAGAAATGAGGGAGACTGGAAGCTTCGTCTACTTGCAAATGGGGCGTTTTGAAAAGGAGCGATGCGCGGGTTGCTCAATTATTTTTTTCATTTATTTTCCCAGCTCCATCCGATTGCTAAACAAGGCAGTTGCCAGACAAGGACTGCCAGTACTACAATCACATAGGAGACTTTGCTGAATGTTTTGATACCACCTTCCTCTGATGATAAAAATGGAGCTCAGGTTGATTTGGAATGAATACATTGCACAGATAGTCCTCAACATACGACTACAATTAAGCCCAACATTTTTTTGTTGCTAAGTGAAACACTTGTTAAGTGAGTTTTGCTCCATTTTATGACCTTGCTTGCCACAGTTGTTAAGTGAATCACTGCAGTTGTTAAATTATTAACCTGGTTGTTAAGTGAATCTGGCTTCCCCGCTGACTTTGCTTATCAGAAGGTCACAAAAAATGATCATGTAACCCTGGTTTTCTGCAACCGTCATGAATGTGAATCAGTTGCCAAGCATCTGAATTTTGATCACATGACAATAGGGATGTTGCAATGGTCATAAGTGTGAAAAATGGTCATAAGTCACTTTTTTTGGTGCCATTGTAACTTTGAACAGTCACTAAAGGAACTGTTGTAAGTTGAGAACTACCTATACATTGTGGAATTGCATTGATTGGATGGCTTAGGTATTGTTTTACTGCTTTACCTAGGTACATTTGATTGTTATTGGTCTCAATGAATACACAGTACACACATTATGTATATGTATATATATATATATATATATTACATTTATGCATATTCATAAATATGAATATTTATCTCTATATCTTATATCCAGTGGTGGGATTCAGCCGGTTCGCACCACTTCGGCAGAACCGGTAGCTAATTTTTTGTTGCCCAGGCCCAGAATGGACTTCCGGAAGTGGCATCCACACAAAGAACCGGTTGTTCACATATTTGAATCCCACCACTACTTATATCTTATATTTGGATTGATATGGTTTGGAGTAGGTGTATATCTAATCCATTATCATAGATAGAATCAGTTTTTCCATGGACAGTAGGGTAAAGGAGCTTGAAATAGTTAAGACTTGAAAAGATTATATAAAAACCTACAAAGCTGCTTCCAGAATATACTAAATTTTGCTGATAGATCAACAGTTTGACTCACTATTAAGAAACTTTGGGCATAACATTATCCATACTCCTACGTTAACATTAATTTAGGAGGAGGATAGCAGCAGTTTAAGTACTTAAAAAAAAAACTTTCTATGCCACATGCTATCAGTATGTTTAAAGCCAAGTTCTAAACCAAATGAATCATCCGGGATACAACTCCAGTATTAATTGGACTTAGACTAATTAGTCTCCATGTCTTTTCCGAGAAATAAAGCAAGCTCTTTGTGTCTCCCTCAAAATGAAAAATGTATAGCTCAGTTTTAATGACATTTTAAACATTTCCACTTAAGAAAAGATGAAGTATTAATTTAGTATGTAGCTGTCTCTGCAACAGCAAAAACACGGCCAAGAAATCATGATTTAGAAAAGCAAGCTCTTTTGTGCTTCTGTAGCTGTCGATTGGCAAAGAAATAGGAAACATCAGGAGAGCATTTTGTGTAAGCAGCTGAACAATTTTTAGCATTTTGCATTTTTACTGATTCCATTGTAATAGGCCAAGTTAACCTCAACTAGCCATTGTAATTTCTCAGGCGATACAAGCCTGGGTGACCCTTTTGGCAGCTGATACTACTTATACATTTTGGAAGCATCTTGAGGGCTGCAAATGAATGAGGCTGGTACCAATAAAAGAGAATAATTGTAGCTCAGGGTTGAAATGAGGAGTCCTTGGTGCTCTTGGAACTTGGCTGTTTTCTTGCAGACATTTCATTACCCAGACTAGGTAACATCTTCAGTACTATGAGGCTGGGTTATTTTCCTGGATTTGGGAAAGGAGTGTTAGGAATTTTATTAACGAAACAAAGAAAAAACAGTGCCTATTGTCTAATGATAAGAATAAGCAACTGGTCATAACCAGCCACTCTGGTTTCTAAATAGGGACATATATTGTTGCCCGCCTCAAAATATTATTCAGTCAATTCTTGTACAATTCTTGTTGCAGTGGTTAGTATGCAGTACTGCATCCAAACTCTGCCCACTGCCAGGAGTTCGATCCTGACCGGCTCAAGGTGAACTCAAACTTCCATCCTTCCAAGGTTGATAAAATGAGGACCCAAATTGTTGGGGTCAATAGGCTGACTCTGTAAACCCCTTAGAGAGGGCTGTAAAGCACTATGAAGTGGTATATAAGTCTAAATGCTATTGCTACATTGAGATATGGTTAGAGATGTGTACAGTAAGGTTAATCCAAAGAATATAAAAACATGAAAATTTATAATAAGGAGATTAATTAATAATTCTGCATCTTTTGTTGCTGCCTACGTGATAGTTGACCTGACAGCCAGTTCTTCCTTGCTTGATGGAGAAAATTATCTGCATTTCAATCCATGCCACCTGTACAAATCCATGGGTGTTTATTCAGAACCAAAGATGCTCTGGGACCTGCTATGCCTAAGCTATTGACAAAAATGCACAGAAACGAGGAGAGGAAGAGTTCTGGATTTCCTGTAGACAGGGCTTAAGTGCAAAATGTTGTTTACTTTGCGTCAATTTGGCAAGAATATCTGCAGGATGAGACAGGGGTTTCTGCTCCATTCATTTTTCAATCTCACATCTTTTAATTGGATCAGTGCAAGTAGTCCCTGACCCCTGAGCACAACTGAGTCCAAAATTTACATTGCTAAGTAAGACAGTCATTAAGTTGCCCCATTTTACAACCTGTCTTGCCCCAGTTGTTAAAGTGAATCACTGCAGTTATTAAGTTAGTAACAGGGTTTTCCAGCGAATCTGGCTTCCCCATTGACTTTGCTTGTCAGAAGGTCACAAAAGGTGATCACATGACCCCGGGACACTGTGACCGTCATAAATACAGGTCAATTGCCATGTGTCTGAATGTTGGTCACGTGACCATGGGGATGTTGTAACGGTCATGTGAAAAAGGGTCATAAATCACTTTTTTCAGTGCCATTGTAACTTTGAACAGTCACTAAACAAATGGTTGTAAGTCAAGGACTACCTGAAGAAAAAGGGGGTTATAAAGTTGTATTTGTTTTTTTGTCTGAGCTTCATTAAAGTGTGCTAAATCTTAAACCTTAAACCATCAGGCAGCATATGCCATTTTAAGGATGAAATATCACAGAGTACAGCTCTCATATAAGAACAAGCTTTTTTAAAAAAAAATCCACCCTGCAGAAAAATATCTGAAGTAATTTACTATGTCTCCTATGGTGCGATACAGAAGATTGGGCCCCAAGTGAGATGTACCAGTTTTGCCATAGATATAATTCTCTTGAATTTCTTCTTTTCTTTATTTCTTTCCAACGTGTATAGAGACTTCAGACATGGATGAGAAACCATTCCAATGTATTAAACCTGTCAAAGAAAAGGATACCAAGAATTCAAGGAAAAGAAACATCTGAATATAGTAGAAATCAGCCCTGAAGGAAATATCTGTGGTATTATATAGGGTCAGTAAAAATAATAATGTCTGCCCATCTCAGTACACTGGAATGTTGCATCATTAAGAAAATTTTGGCACAAGTGAAAAACATAAACAAAAAACTGATATACCTGGTATTGGTAAGAAATGTAATATTATTCCTCCACGAAACAATGATAATTGTCAGGAAGGAAGGAAGGAAGGAAGGAAGGAAGGAAGGAAGGAAGGAAGGAAGGAAGGAAGGAAGGAAGGAAGTCTAAAAGCATCATACATTAAATAACCTAGCAAACTTATCTTCATATAAGCTTTGTGGTTTTCCATCACTTTATCAGATTCATGGAATAAAGTCCTGAAGAAAAAAGTTTTATAAATGCACAGTTCATGTTGGCCTTGAAAAAAAGAAAGGTGAGACAGGAAGAAGAATTGAGGGGAAGTGGCCAAATTTCTGAAAAGGCTGAAGCTGGAGATGTTCAAGTTCTTAGGATGCTAATCATGAATAATAGTGAGAATAAAAGAATCCTCTTTCCAGAGGAGTGTCTCTTTCAGACCTTTTCAGTGAGAGCTACCAAGAGTCTTATGTTTCCTCAAAGGGCAGTAAATCCATTATTGTGACTTTTATTATCCCGGGAGAGGAAAGTTAAAACACAGATTCTAAAAGCTAGAATTTTTACATTGTGACAAGAAGCTATACTCTTTAAATTCAAGAGAAAAAACCCTTTTTCCATATAAATAGTCATTCCAAACCAATTATTATATGTATGTGCTTCCTCTGTACTAGTTTTGTTGCCTTTTCTGTATTAAATGTGTGTTCCTGGAGGAGGAGGGGAGGAGGAGGAGGAGGAGGAGGAGGAGGAAAGGAAGGAAGGAAGGAAGGAGGGAGGGAGGGAGGGAGGAAGGGAGGAAGGAAGGAAGGAAGGAAGGAAGGAAGGAAGGAAGGAAGGAAAAACTCCATATCTCATTGGAGCTCATACTTGTTTGAGGAGGTCGACAACTTCAATCTCTTCTTTTCCACCACAATAATTTGAACAGATTTTTCTTACCTTTAAAAAGGATCTGACAAATTCTGCTCCTTACCTTCTGACAGTGTTTGGACTAGTGATTCCATTTGGTCATAATAAAATCTCCAAGGGTTTTGGGCCTTCAGAATTTTTCCATACCGGAACAGGCCAAAAGAAATCTTTTCTTAGCTGAATCTTCAGAAATTGCCTACTTAAACAATTGCAGTTCAGTATATCAGGTTTTAAAGAGAGGCAGGCTGGCATAAACTTTCAGAAGCTCCATATTGTTTCAATAAATTGTACCTGTGCTAGATCCTAATGGGTTTTATATCTCTGCCACTAACACTATGGAGAGAGAGAGAGAGAGAGAGAGAGAGAGAGAGAGCATTTCCTGAAGGGTTTGTCCTTCCCTTTTCTCCCCACTTTACAGTTCATTGTGGACCTTCTCGAAGCTGATGTGTCCTGATGTAGTCATTGCTTCTTCCCGTTCTCTTTTACTAGATGAATTTCAGCAAGTTTGTTGTAGCAATTATACTCAGAAGATAAAGGCACAAGTTAAGGTCTTGAAAATGCATTTGGAAAGCTGCAGAAACATACACTGCTCTGACAGAAAACTGCAATACAATAAATAATACTTATCATCAAAACACAGACCTCTAAACAGCCAGCCAGCTTTCTACATGTGGTAATGTGATCAGACAGAGACAACTGAAGGGAGGAAGCTGTTTTTGCTGAAGGAAGACTTTTGTAACAACATTGGGCTTTTGGATAAAACATTCTTTGCAGATGAATAGGCTTTGATACTGCTGAAGGGACTTTCTTGCATCAGGGTTTCACAATTAATGCAAAATTAGCTCTTGGGCAAAGTAGAAGCGAAAGCAGAAGGGCAGTTCAAAGGAATTGGGGGGGGGGGAAGTTGGCCAATATATTTACCATAACGAGTGGGTCATTTCATGGCACTGAAAGCAGGATGTCTCAGAGGAACTGATGGAACCAGATAATTCTGGGAGAAAAATGTGCTTTTATCATTTCCACTGGCAATAGAAAACGACAGAACAGCAGCACCAAATGTGTGCCTTCCAGATGTGTTGGATTATAACAACCAAGAGCCTTGGCCATTAAGGCCAGTGACAATATCTGATTCCTCTTCCTTCCAGCTGTATCCATTCAAGCTGCTCCAGATAAGATTACAGTACAATATTAAAAATGTATCACAAGTAGTCCTTAAAAAAAAACCTTATAATCTTGAGTGCCATCTACTGGTCGAAAGATAGAATATCAGTCCTAGAAGGAAGCAAACAAGGTGCCGGTATATTTTTGTTCTCTGTTTTTCCAATCCCTTTCTCCTTATCTGGATATGTCTTTTTTAATATTATAATCTTCAGAATAGAGCCTTGACTTTCTTTTTTAAGAAAAATGATATGTACTATTAGTTAGTCAAAGGTCTTTCCAGCTAAGGGGTGGCTATAAATGGTTTAAACAAACATACAACAGGGCCACAATCCTGTATGAACCCAAGAGAGAAGAAAAAAATACATATAAAACTCTCAGGAAGAAGAAGACTGGAGAAAGAATTCCTAATCATTCAAACACTACATAAAAATGTATTAATTGAAATGTGATTTCAGTGATTAATTGATTGATCACGTGCCATCTAGTAAAGGTTCATTATTAGCAGTCACACAGATCGATTTTATCCAAGATGATCTGTCCCCAGTTTGAGCTTTCAGATCTATCGATGGTGCACTCCTTCACCACTGTAATTACAATCAAGTAACCAGGGACAGGAGTTTAGTTCAAATCACTTCAAATTTATTCCATGCTACTATAGACAAGAATCTGATCTACTAACAGTCAAGGCAATAGACTTCAAGGGGAGGCTGAAATTAGGTGTAAGGACCCACCTCAGCTAAGCCACCCAAGAAAGCAGAACTCTTGAAACAGGCATTGTCTCAAAAGGAACTTTTATTAGGGGTTAGTGACAGTAGGGAAGTCAAGGCAAGATCTGGGGGAAATCCTGCCTAAACAGTATAGTTAAACTAGCAATCTTCCTCCTCCCAGCAAAGTCATAGTGCCCATTTGAAATCCAGCCAATCCACAGGTGGCACGATGTGTGGGTAACTGGCACAGTTGGCCCGCATCTCAAGGTCTTCTCCAGTTTTGTTTCTCCGGGCAATCGTCTCCCTGATAAGGGAGACACATTCTTTTCTCAAGTGGATAGAGGCAGGAGAGGAAAAGCAAAAGCAAATTCCTCTCCCCACCTCCCAGCAGAATGGCAGGCCCCAAACAAGAGCACATATGCAGGGAAAACAATAAGAATTTGGGGACCTGACATTAGGGCTCTTGTGGGAGTGCCAACTCGATGTCTCCAAATTGATGACGTGCCTGACCCATGCCCTCGGACTCAGCCCAGTCATCTCCTACACATCCACCTTGCTACTAGTCATCCACTTCTTCTCTTTCCCCCCACTTCTTAAAGGAGATGAGATTTTGCATAATGTTTTCAAAATGTGACCATTTCAATCTGGTGATTTGTTCCTCAGGTGACAACTCTGGATTAATTTGTTCCCTCATCTATTTGTTTTATTTTCGTGGCTATCCATGGCAACAAAGGTGGCACTGTAAGATATAACCTATGGACCATTGCATTCCAAATGTTGCAATTGTTAGGGGTTAGGAAGAAACCACAGTCTCCACAGTTGAAGATCTCCTGAGATCTAATCCTAAATCTGGGACAGTAAAATGGAAGTTGTGGGAGGGGGCACTTGTTTGAGGGAGGAATGTTTACAGGGTCATTCTAGGAAGTGCTAGAAAAGAAGGCTGTACAGTTCAAAATGGCTGAGGTTGCTGTACACGTTTTGTCTTAAAATTTTAGAAATGACTGCTGAGCCATCTTGCTGAAGTGTTTAATCTAAGTACAGCGAGACCCCAGATTCTGATCTGATGATCTTCTGCAGATCATTAAGATTAAACAAGATTAGAAATTTACCAGGTCACAAATCTGTTTTTTTAAAAAACAGACTGTAAAAAAGGCAGAATAAATAGACCCTGTTCTGGCTTTCACCCCTCTTCTTGATTCCCTCCCTATGTTGTGATTCTGTCTTCAGAACATATGACTGAAGGAAGTTTGACAACTGAGGTCTGACCCACAAGTAGAAAGGAGAATAAGGTTGTAAAATAAAAGAAATAAAAATGTGAGTCAGTTGGACATTTGACGAGAAAATATGAAGGGGGAGATGAATTGATGTGATTGCTTTTCTTGAAAGACAGACATTGTTTTGAAATCTTACTGGACATGGCAAGCTGGGAAGAACATGTGAAAAAGAGTACAGAAAAACAGAATTGGAAGGGGCATTGCAGGTCTTCTAGTCCAGCCCTCTGCTCAAGCAGGAGACCCTAGACTATTTCAGACAAATGACTGCCCAATCTCTTAAAAACTTCCAGTGATGGAATGCCCACAACTTCTGAAGGCAAGCCGTTCCACTGATTGATTGTTCTCATGGACAAGAAATTTCTCCTTATTTCTAGGTTGGTTCTCTCTTTGATTAGATTCCATCCATTGCTCCTTGTCCTGCCTTCAGATGCTTTGGAGAATAAGTTGAAACAGGAAGAAGCAGGAAGAATTCAGATTCCCCTTCTTGAATAGAATAGAATAGAATAGAATAGAATAGAATAGAATAGAATGGAATGGAATGGAATGGAATGGAATGGAATGGAATGACAGAATAGAACAATGACTTTATTGTCACTTTAAATGTACATTAATCAGCATACATTAAAAATGAAATTTCATTGCATACAGATCTCAAAGGGTAACCACCTCCAATATACACTGCATAAACACGACAAAAATAATAATTATGAATATACCCACATATGTATATATGACCTAAAGAAACAACACAGTGTAGTTCAGATGTATACATATACATGGCGAGAAAAACAAATCTTGCAAGTTTACCAGACAGATGAAATAAGGAACAAAGCTGTTACAGAATCTTGTAGTCCTACTAGAAATACTTTGAAACCTCCTCCCAGATGGGAGCAAAAGAAACAGACTGTGAAGTGTGGGGTCTCTAACAATGCTCCGAGCTCTAAGCCCACAGTGCTTATAAACAGTGTCCTGAATCACAGGAAGTGAGCTTCCTATGATCTTCTCGACTGTCCTTACCACCCTCTGTATGGACCTTCTATCTGAGGCACTGCTACCACCAAACCAAACAGTGATGCACTTTGTTAAGACACTCTCAATCGTAACTCTGTAAAAAGTGGCCAGGACAGAAGGAAAAAGATGTGATCTCCTCATCCAACACAGGAAATGCAGACGCTGATTTGCACGTTTCACTAAGGATAAGTTAATACCTTAACTGTATAAGCGTAGAAACAATTGTCATTGTCTTTTCTTATAGCGTTTTCTCTGCCCTCGCCCCACAAGCTCAAAATCAGGGTATATTTCAGCATAGTTCTCCTATTAAAAACAAGTGCTGCTCTTACTTAAGATGAAGCGTGGGAGAAAGAGCTGAGTCTTCTGTTCCTGGCCCAACACTTTTACCCCAGAACGAAGCTGGCTCTCTTATTTTTTCCAATGGCTTCAGTGGGCAAGCTAGAGGTAAAATGATGGCATGGGCAAAAGCAAGATGATATTTTGGACCGGTTTGTTTGTTTGTTTGTTTGTTTTTTCATTTATAGGAGGATTTTTTTCCCCCAGAAATCAGTGCATTGTTTCCTGCCAAAATTGCTGCTAAAAACCATCAATGTGATATTTGGAAAGTACATGAAGAATGCAGAATTACAGAATCGCAGAATAATAGTTGGAAAGCACTCTGGAGGTCTTCTAATAGAGGAATACCTGACTATTAGTTGCCTATCCCATTCTAAATATGACACCCAAAAGACACGGGGGGGGGAGGGCTTCCCTGAAAAATGCTGAACTTCAACTACTATATACCTACCCTTGCGTCTCTATGGTGGGAAAGTTTTTCATTTGTATTGACATGAAAAGAGGCAGCTTCAATCAGATGTTTCCCCATTCAAGATGTCTGACACACATCAACATTGATAATTATGCTAATTAGTGCAAAGTAATTTGTTCTGTAGTCATGCCAACAAATGCTGGAAGAATAGAAAGGGCAGCACATTTGTCTAGATAAAGAGGGTTTATTTATGAGTTTGCAGCCTAAAGATAAAAGCATGTCATTAAAGCTGTATATCATATCATTGTTTTGTCTGGCGGGTTATAAGCAAGAAAATGATCCGACACATATAATCAAGAGGGTTCCTTGGAAGGATATTTTTGTGAGCAGAAAACTAATATGGGTATAAGCGAATGCTTTATTATGAGAGTTTATTTTCTTTGATAAGAGCTGGCAAATTCAATTACAGTCCATTTCATAATTTGGATGTATTGTGTTATCTTGAGCTTTAGAGGAAAGGAGAGGAGAGGAGAGGAGAGGAGAGGAGAGGAAAGGAAAGGAAAGGAAAGGAAAGGAAAGGAAAGGAGGAAAGGAAAGGAAAGGAAAGGAAAGGAAAGGAAAGGAAAGGAAAGGAAAGGAAAGGAAAGGAAATTACAGTGTTGGCCTATATATTTTCTCAGATATAGATCAGCCTTCTCCAGCTTGGTACTATCCAGGAACTTTAGGTTTACAGCCTCCAGAAATCTGATATAAATGCATCTAAATTTGAAGAAGAGAACATTTGTAGCCCAGGGTTGAAGTGTGAGGTCCTTGACGTTCGCTGAGCTTGATTGTTTTCTTGCAGACATTTCATTTTCAAACTAGATAACATCATCAGTGCAAGTGGGAAGCGGGGTTTGCTTTCTTTTTATATAATAGTGGCTTGCCCTACTTGAGCTTTACAGAAATAAAGAATGCCAATATCACCATTTTAAACTGCTCTGTGGATACAATGGTATTCACAATGAAGTCTTTAATCGCAAAGCCTTTTAAACATCTCCTTACATGGGCAAAAGTCAGAAAGAACCTTACTGATTAGACTTTGTGATTACATTTTTTTTTTTTCTGTTCCAGTCATGTCTGATTCTTGGACACTGCTTGGACAAGTCCCTGCAGCTTTCTTGACAAGGCTTTTCAGAAGTGGTTTGCCATTGCCTCCTTCCTGGGGCTAAGACAAAGCGACTGGCCCAAGGTCACCCGATTTGTTTCGTGCCCAAGGCGGGACTAGAACTCGCAGCCTCCCAGTTTGTAAACCTGACGCCTTGATCACTACACCAGTGATTACATAATGGAAAGCAATTTGTTTCATCTCTTCCTCTGACCTGTACTATCCCATAAAGGCAGACAGAATGAGAAACAGGCAACTATCTGACACTAGACAGAGGGACTTTGCATATTGGAATCCCGCCTATGCAGTATACAGGTAGTCCTTGAATTACAACCATTCATTTAGTGACTATTTGAAAGTTACAAAGGAACTGACAGAAGTGACTTATGACTATTTTTCACACTTGTGACCCTTGCAGCTTCTCAGTGGTCATGTGATCAAAACTTGGATGCTTGGCAACTGGCATGTATTTATGACGGTTGCACCCTCCCGGGATCACCTTTTGCGACCTTTCCAACAAGCAAAGTCAATGGGGAAGCCAGATTCACTTAACAGCCGTGTTCCTAACTTAACAACTGCAGTGATTCACTTAACAACTGTGACAAGAATGGTCATAAAACTCACTTAACAACTGTCTTGCTTAGCAATGGAAATTTTGGGCTCAATTGAGGTCGTAAGTCAGGGACTATCTGTCCTGCTGCTGGGTTTTATGTTGCATATTGTCTTGTTTGTCTTGTTAGTTGCAAAGTCATGTCCGACCCATCGCGACCCCATGGACAACATTCCTTCAGGCCTTCCTGTTGTATATAGTAGGTTTAAATGCGTGTTATGTATGCGTACACTTTGAGAGCAAGCAACTAAATTTCATTTTTAATGTTTGTTGTGGCCACAGTAAAAAATGACAATAAAGGTTATCTAATCTATTGCCCACCATGTAGTCCAGTCTATGTAAGAAGCACTTTCTAATCCCTGGTTAAGCACTTTCTAATCCCTGGTTAGAGTTTTCAGGAATACATAGTGCTGCATTCTCACCATTTTCTCTCCCCCCCCCTTTTACTTCTTATCTCCTGACAGTGGAAGAGATCCATTTACCATCCGCAGTGAGTGGTCAGGCAAGATAGCAATCACATGGACCAGTTACTAAAATGGTAAATGGAGTTATTTCTGTCTTCTTTTTTTTTAAAGAACATTCTGAAAGATTCCTGTGAAAGGAAAGCAAATACTCTGCGCTGTAAAGATTTTTGTCTCCTAATTCCGAAGGATGTAAGGTGAACTAACCAATGATGATTTATTTAGGAAAACTTCTTAGATTTCAGATGACAGAGGACCCACAGGTTGACCGATGAGCATAGAAATGCAATAGGGGTAGTCCTCGACTTCTGAGCATAATTGAGCCCAACGTTTCTGCTGCTAAGCAAGGCAGTTGTGAACTGAGCTGTGCCCCGTTTTACGTCCATTTTTGCCACAGTTGCTAAGTGAATTGCTGTAGTTGTTAAGTGAATCATGTGATTTTTAGACAAATTTGGCTTCCCCAATTGGCTTTGCTTGTGGGAAGCCGGCTGGGAAGGTTACAAAGGGTGATCACAGGAACCCAGGACAGTGCTACTGTCACAAATACGTAACAGTTGCCCAAAGCACCTGAATTTTGATCACATGACCATGTGGAGGCAGCAGTGGTAGTGTGAAAAACAACCTTTTTCAGTGCTGTTGTAACTTCAAATGGTCATGACATGAATAGTTGTAAGTTGAGGACTACCTGTCATAATATTCATTTTATCTCTTGAGAGAATTAGTATTTCCCGGTGTACAAAAGTAACGTCCCCATTGAGACTGAAACCACCTGCCTCTAAATCTTTTTCAGATCAAGCCGCCCGCCCAGAAATCGGATCGGCCCTAACCCGGCTGTCTTTTTCACAAGACCCTGAAGACAGATAGGCATGGGGATCTAGAAATGTGATAGAGTCAGTGGAGTGGCTGTATGAATAGAATAGAATAGAATAGAATAGAATAGAATAGAATAGAATAGAATAGAATAGAATAGAATAGAATAGAATAGAATGGAATGGAATGGAATGGAATGGAAAATACCTCAGCTGCGAGTTCTATGTATTTTGCGATGGCTTTTTGTATGTTTTCCTATTGCTTTGGAATTGTTTGATGGTTTTTAGATTTGTTTTAATTATTTGTAGATGCCCAAAGTCATATATATGAAATGGCTGCATGAATCTGCATAATAAGTACAGAAGTATATAAATTCTCCCAGTCTGAAAAACCTTCCTTCCCATACATTTCTTGCTATCCCCTCTCCTATAAAATTTGTAGACTGATATAGTTCTTGATTTACAACTGCAACTGGAAACCAGAATTTTTAGCAATTAGAAGGTGATTGTTAAGGGACTCAGGCCTGACGTTACATCTTTTTTTTTTGCCATGGTTGTTAAGCGAATTGCTGCAGTTGTTAAGTGGAACTCTGAAGCCATTAAGCAAATCTGTCTTCCGTCTTGGAATTTGCTTGTCAAAAGACTGGATGGGAAGGTTGAAGGTTGCAAATGGCAACCACAGGACCTGTCAGAATCCAATTATATTTCATCTCTAGTTATCGACTATGGAAAACCCCATTTCTGCCCTCTCTGGATTCTGTCATACTACGAAGGGGAAAGGGGATGAGCAAAGGGGTTTTATGGCTCTCACTTCCTTCATTAAAACTTCAAAGGGACTGAATGTGGATCTCACCAAGAGGACTGACCATAACAATATGGCCCATCAGCTTTCATCTACTAATCTCTGAAGTCTCCCTTCCACCAGCTGTGAGGAAAAGGGGGTGGAAATGTAACACCTGGGATTGTTGCTGGAAGGACGGTGGGGTGGAGGGCTGCTTGGGAACACTTAAAATCTTGAATGGTAGGGGTGGGCCCTTAGGTCCTGTCTAGAATGCCTGCAACCATCTTATCTTAATAAAGATGCCTGTTGGAAGAAATATTCCAAGAATTCTGTCTTCTTAAGATGCAAAGTGGGGTGGGTCCTTACAGGACCCCAGGATGCTGCAACTGTTGTAAATAAATGCCAGGTTGTCAAGTGTCCAAATTTTGATTACAGGATCCTGGGGATTCTGCAACAGTCATGAGTGTGAGGTCGGGTTGTGAGTCATTTTTTTTCAGTGCTGTTGTAATTTCAAATGGTCGTTAAACAAACGGTTGTAAATTGAGGACTTCCATGTCCAATTCCACAAAGTCTCAAAGTGTGGCATGTAAAGCGATCATTTGCATTTCTGTTCCTTATGACCAGTTGCAATGGCTGCATTGTGAGCTTCTTTACGGTCATCCTCACTAAAAAAAAGTACAGCATCGCAAGACGTAGGCAATGCCTCACAGGCTTCATTTTGCATTTCAGTGGGTGAAGTCATCATCCAGTTGCATTGTCAAAAACAAAAACAAAGAACTACTCATCTCCTGGAAGCTATAATTTTCTGGCAGAAGTATAATGCTTTTAATAATCTCCCATTCCCCAAATGACACGTTTGCATCGAAACGACTGAAGTGAAAAGAATTGGACTGTTTTTCCTGAAGCTTTCTTTTGTAACTTTGTTCTTTCGGTGCCACCTAGAGGTCTCATCATCATACTCACAAGTTTTGAAATATCCACTCTATTTTCTCTATTAATGCCTCCTTTAAGAACTGGGTTCTTCTTCTTCTTCTTCTTCTTCTTCTTCTTCTTCTTCTTCTTCTTCTTCTTCTTCTTCTGCTTCTGCTTCTTCTTCTGCTTCTTCTGCTTCTTCTGCTTCTGCTTCTGCTTCTGCTTCTTCTGCTTCTTCTTCTGCTTCTGCTTCTGCTTCTTCTTCTGCTTCTTCTGCTCTGTTGCTGCTTCTGCTTCTTCTGCTTCTTCTTCTGCTTCTGCTGCTTCTGCTTCTTCTGCTTCTTCTGCTTCTGCTTCTTCTGCTTCTGCTGCTTCTGCTTCTGCTTCTGCTTCTGCTTCTTCTGCTTCTTCTTCTGCTTCTGCTTCTGCTTCTTCTTCTGCTTCTTCTGCTCTGTTGCTGCTTCTGCTTCTTCTGCTTCTTCTTCTGCTTCTTCTGCTTCTGCTTCTTCTGCTTCTGCTGCTTCTGCTTCTGCTTCTTCTGCTTCCGCTTCTGCTACCTCCTCCTCCTCCTCCTCCTCCCACTTCTTTCTTCTTTCTCTCTCTTTTTTTGTCCCTTCGAGTCATTTTGTGATCACTGGTCACTGTCTAGATTAGTCCCTGCAGTTTTCTTTTCTTTTTTCAGAAATGATTTACCATTGTTTGCTTCCTAGCCCTGAGAGAGAGTGACTGGCCCAGCTGGCTTTGTGCATCCCCAATCCTTGGTCCATGACCCAGTGCCAAGCTGTGCCCTGTCGTGAACTGGGCCATGCAAGCTGCATTTGTGTAAGCACCGTACCTTTTGTAATCATCCCCTCTCTCCCCACACTGTCACCAATCTGAGCTGGAAAGATTGGGGACCGCTGCCTTAAGCAGAACTAGAATTCACAGTGTCCTGGTTTCTAGCCTGGTTCCCTAACCGCTACTCCACTACTCTCCTACAAGGACCAATGATCTTAGCAATATATTCCCCATTCTTGGCCTTGTACAGAGACAGCTTTTATTATGAGGATTCCACCTCATTTAGACTGAGAGGAACCATTCTCACTGAAGGACAATCATGCTATAGGAAAAACTGTGCCTTAAAAAATGATGGGCTCCACTTTCAAAGTTAAATGCCCCAGAATTTACCATGAGCATGTGCTGCCTAGAGCTGCTTCAAAGAAAGGTGCAGAAGTGCTTCCAATCTTGTGTGAATGTAGCACCTCTAGGAATGGCACCCCTATCTGCTGGCTATGCCTGGGCAGCTGATGGTTCTTTGGTCTCTCAAGCAAGAATGGGACAAAATGAAATTGACAACTAATTTGTTGCCTGTTTGTCACAAAGCAGAATGCACAGCTGGAGGCCCCAATGCTCTGTGCCATGGGTCTCCAAACTTGGCAACTTTAAGATTTGTGGACTTCAACTCCCAGAATTCCAATTGATCCCAAAATTCGTCCTCCTAATTTCTGATCCCATGACCGTGGGATGCTGCAATGGTCGTAAGTGTGTAAAACGGTCATAAGTCACTTTTTTTCCAGTGCCGCTGTAACTCTAAACGGTCCCTAAACAAACTGTTGTAAGTAGAGGACTATCTGTAATCAGGCTATTATGGTATGCCATCTTTCTGCACGAGCCTTAAAAAAAAAATCAAATAAAGTAGCTTCCCTGAAGTCTAAGAGGGGGGAAAAAAATCTAGGTGGCCATTATTAAAAAATCTTCAATCTTTTGAAAATAGCATTCTGGCAAGTACTAATTTCTTTACTTCAGCAAAAGATTAAATGTCATCATAAATTCTTTCCCTCATACCTGAAAGGTAATGGCCGAGGCTTAGTTAGCTAAAATGGGCCAGCTAACAGCATAGTCAAGATGAGTTTAACCTTGTCTTCAGTGCCCAAGGATACTTCTCAGAGGCTGCTGGAATGCAAAATAATAAATTGAGTCTCTATTTTTCTTCCCACCCCACCCCGTCCGTGTATGCAGGTGTGTTTGCTAAAAGAATATCATCAGTGAATCTGGATTACTTTAGATCAGTGTTTCTGAACCTTAGTAACTTTAGGATCTGAGGACTTCAACTCCACACAGCCAGCATAGGGAATTCTGGGAGCTGAAGTCCATGCATCTAAAAGTTGCTTAGATTGAGAAATACTAGATGATAGATTAATCCAGTTTGCTTTTTTGATTGATTTTTTTTTAAAAAATAATAATCTACCTTTATTATTACATAAGTCAGTGGCCCCCAACCTTTTGGGCACCGGGGACCGGTTCCGTGGAGACAGGTTTTTCTACAAACCAGAGAGTATGTGGTTTCATCTGCTGCCTGCATCCTGTGGATGGGGCTTTGCTTGTTTGTGTGGCCCGATTTCTAGCATGCTGCAGCACAGTGCTGGTCCATGGACTGGGGGTTGGGGACACCTGATATAAGTAACTCAAGGTGGCAAACATATCTAATACTCCTTTGTCTTCCTATTTTCCCCACAACAACCCTGTGAGGTGACTTGGGCTGTGAAAAAGTGACTGACCCAAAGGCACCCAGCTAGCTTTCATGCTTAAGGTGGGACTAGTACTCACAATCTCCTGGTTTCTAGGCCAGCATCTTCACCACTACACCAAACTGGTTCCATTATCCTTTATTCAAGTACGCTCATCTGCTACTTGCATGGAACATCTTTCCCTGCTGCTGCCACAGCCCCAACTCCGCAAAGCTGGAAAGGTTGGAAATCCCTGATCTATATCATTTATCTACCTGCCTACCTACCTACCTACCTATCTCTATCTATCTATCTATCTATCTATCTATCCATCCATCCACCTACCTATCTACATGCCGATATATATATATATATATATATATATATATATATATATATATATATATATATATATATATATATATATATATATATATNTTCTTCTTCTTCTTCTTCTTCTTCTTCTTCTTCTTCTTCTTCTTCTTCTTCTTCTTCTTCTTCTTCTTCTTCTTCTTCTTCTTCTTCTTCTTCTTCTTCCTTCTTCTTCTTCTTCTTCCTTCTTCTTCTTCTTCTTCTGCTTCTTCTTCTTCTGCTTCTGCTTCTGCTTCTGCTTCTGCTTCTGCTTCTTCTGCTTCTGCTTCTTCTTCTGCTTCTTCTGCTTCTGCTTCTGCTGCTTCTGCTTCTGCTGCTTCTGCTTCTGCTGCTTCTTCTGCTTCTTCTGCTTCCGCTTCTGCTACCTCCTCCTCCTCCTCCTCCTCCCACTTCTTTCTCTCTCTTTTTTTTGTCCCTTCAAGTCATTTTCTGATCACTGGTCACTGTCTAGATTAGTCCCTGCAGTTTTCTTTTCTTTTTTCAGAAATGATTTACCATTGTTTGCTTCCTAGCCCTGAGAGAGAGTGACTGGCCCAGCTGGCTTTGTCCTCCCCAATCCTTGGTCCATGACCCAGTGCCAAGCTGTGCCCTGTCGTGAACTGGGCCATGCAAGCTGCATTTGTGTAAGCACCATACCTTTTGTAATCATCCCCTCTCTCCCCACACTGTCACCAGTCTGCAGAGCTGGAAAGGTTGGGAACTGCTGCCTTAAGCAGAACTAGAATTCACGGTGTCCTGGTTTCTAGCCTGGTGCCCTAACCGCTACTCCACTACTCTCCTACAAGGACCAATGATCTTAGCAATATATTCCCCATCTTGGCCTTGTACAGAGACAGCTTTTATTATGAAGATTCCACCTCATTTAGACTGAGAGGAACCATTCTCACTGAAGGACAATCATGCTATAGGAAAAACTGTGCCTTAAAAAATGATGGGCTCAACTTTCAAAGTTAAATGGCCCAGAATTTACCATGAGCATGTGCTGCCTAGAGCTGCTTCAAAGAAAGGTGCAGAAGTGCTTCCAATCTTGTGTGAATGTAGCACCTCTAGGAATGGCACCCCTATCTGCTGGCTGTGCCTGGGCAGCTGATGGTTCTTTGGTCTCTCAAGCAAGAATGGGACAAAATGAAATTGACAACTAATTTGTTGCCTGTTTGTCACAAAGCAGAATGCACAGCTGGAGGCCCCAATGCTCTGTGCCATGGGTCTCCAAACTTGGCAACTTTAAGACTTGTGGACTTCAACTCCCAGAATTCCAATTGATCCCAAAATTCGTCCTCCTAATTTCTGATCCCATGACCGTGGGATGCTGCAATGGTCGTAAGTGTGTAAAACGGTCATAAGTCACTTTTTTTTTCAGTGCCGCTGTAACTCTAAACGGTCCCTAAACAAACTGTTGTAAGTAGAGGACTATCTATTATGGTATGCCATCTTTCTGCACGAGCCTTAAAAAAAATCAAATAAAGTAGCTTCCCTGAAGTCTAAGGGGGGGGGGGAATCTAGGTGGCCATTATTAAAAAATCTTCAATCTTTTGAAAATAGCATTCTGGCAAGTACTAATTTCTTTACTTCAGCAAAAGATTAAATGTCATCATAAATTCTTTCCCTCATACCTGAAAGGTAATGGCCGAGGCTTAGTTAGCTAAAATGGGCCAGCTAACAGCATAGTCAAGATGAGTTTAACCTTGTCTTCAGTGCCCAAGGATACTTCTCAGAGGCTGCTGGAATGCAAAATAATAAATTGAGTCTCTATTTTTCTTCCCACCTCACCCCCTCCGTGTATGCAGGTGTGTTTGCTAAAAGAATATCATCAGTGAATCTGGATTACATTAGATCAGTGTTTCTGAACCTTAGTAACTTTAGGATCTGAGGACTTCAACTCCACACAGCCAACATAGAGAATTCTGGGAGCTGAAGTCCATGCATCTAAAAGTTGCTGAGGTTGAGAAATACTAGATGATAGATTAATCCAGTTTGCTTCTTTGATTAATTGATTTTTTTAAAAAAAAAATCTACCTTTATTATTACATAAGTCAGTGGCCCTCAACCTTTTGGGCACCGGGGACCGGTTCCGTGGAGAGAGGTTTTTCTACAAACCGGAGAGTGCATGGTTTCTTCTGCTGCCTGCATCCTGTGGATGGGGCTTTGCTTGTTTGTGTGGCCCGATTTCTAGCATGCTGCGGCCCGGTGCTGGTCCATGGACTGGGGGTTGGGGACACCTGATATAAGTAACTCAAGGTGGCAAACATATCTAATAATCTTTTGTCTTCCTATTTTCCCCCACAACAACACTGTGAGGTGAGTTGGGTTGTGAAAAGATGACTGATGCAAAGGCACCTAGCTAGCTTTCATGCTTAAGGTGGGACTAGTACTCACAATCTCCTGGTTTCCAGGCCAGCATCTTCACCACTACACCAAACTGGCTCCATTATCCTTTATTCAAGTACGCTCATCTTCTACTTGCATGGAACCATCCCCTCTCTTTCCCTGCTGCTGCCACAGCCCCCACTCCGCAAAGCTGGAAAGGTTGGAAATCCCTGATCTATATCATTTATCTACCTGCCTGACTGCCTACCTACCTACCTACCTACCTATCTCTATCTATCCATCCATCCATCCATCCACCTACCTATCTATATGCCGATATATATATATCTGATTTATTTGTCATTCATCTCACTTCAACGCAATTCTATTAGAGTACAAAGCTGTATGTTCCAGGAAGGTACCCTGTATCTCCTAAATTTGTCTCCTTTCCTCAAATAAGACAGAGGAGCTTGTACCATCATCAGTACTGGAATAAGAATAAACTATACGTTTGGTCACTTCCTGTATGTGGAATATTAGGGAACCCATCTTATTTTTTGCTTCAGGTAGTAAAATGTATTGGGCCAGCTGTGGCCATTTTAAATAAATAAATAAATAAATAAATAAATAAATAAATAAATAAATAAATAAATAAATAAATAAATAAATAAATAAATAAATAAATAAATAAATAAATAATAAATAAATAAATAAATGCATACATTTCATGTTCTTGTCTAACTCCCTGATACAAAACCAATGAATAATCCCACTAAAGTAATGTGAAATTTCTGGCTTGGGCTAAAAGGCAGAGAGAGGGAGTTGACTTCCTGAAGAAGACCCTAGTGAAAAGCAAAGGTGTCCACTCCTAACTAGGATCATGCCAAAAGGGTGAAGATGAGTTGTGATATCATGACATAAGCTCAGTCCTTTTACTTCTCCATCCCATTCAAGTGGATAATGGGTAGGGTTTGCACCACAAAACACATCATTGGTTTCTGCCTACCTCACCCAAAGACACCTATGGTTGCAAGTACAATAGCAATAGCACTTAGACTTATATACCTCTTTATAACCCTCTTTAGGTGGTTTATAGAGTCTGCATATTGTCCCGAACAATCTGGCTCCTCATTTTACCTATCTCAGAAGGCTGAGTCAACCTTGAGCTGGTCAGGATCGAATTGCTGGCAGTCGGCAGAATTAGCCTGCAATACTGCATCACCCTAGGCTGCTACCAAATACCAGTTCCTAGTTTCCAACTTCTTGTTGGCCACACTATAAACAGGGGAAATAATGTGGCTAAAAAAAATGGAGTGACTCTGAGTAGCCATCATTTAATTATTTTATTGTGAGTCCATGGTCTTCCTCCTGCCAGCTGTGAAACTGCAACAGACCATAATTAAACAGCCAAAGGAAGAAAACACAACTAAGTTAAGAGTCATTTGGTGCAGAGAGACAACTACAAGGTGACTTTTGGAGATTTTTATTAGCACAAAGCAGGGGGGGAAACAAACAACTGTGAAACTTATGATTTAAATGAGTCCGCAGTGATTGTAAAGTATGACTAAAGATTTGCTTGCACTACAAAATAGCAATGCCACAAAGGATAACTTAGAAGGTCATGTGTTCAGTTTCTCTGATTTATTTGCAGCTGCAGTCCTCGTTTTGTTTACATCGCTGCAGCGTTTTGAGTTCAGTGAGGTTTGCAAAAGCCATGAGAGTCACAGCTCGGATTAAGAAGCGGCGTTCCTGATCTATAGCTAAGCAGTTCCCAATTTCTGCTTGCAAGACAGAGAATTGCATTTCATGGATAGAAAGAACCATGATTGAAATAGAAGCGCCTGACAGCTGCCATGGTTATTGTCTTTTACTACCGGCAAGCCATAGGACACTCCTATTCGGAGTGATGTCATTGCCAGCTGTGATGCCATTACAAGAAAGAGACTAAGATGCAGCCTTCAGAAAAACATAACTGTCTTCTAGACATCGCCAATTTTCTATTGCAGAACTACTATACAAACAAATCTACAGCTTCTCTCTAGCCTTTTGTTCATCAAACACACTCGTTTCCCAACATGTTTCTTTTCATTTATAATTATTCACCTGGCTTCGCAGGTATCGCCCTTACTCTATCACCTGAGAGAGGTTTAACATCAGGTATCTCTTCCCCATGCTTGTACACACTGATGGTGACATCTACTATCTCGCCCCCATATTTGTTCTTGACACTGATGCTGTATTTTCCGGAGTCTTCTGATGACACCCCCTTAATTACCAAACTAGAATGCTTCCCTTGTTCCAGTTTAGCTATGTAATGATCACTCAGTTCGAGTTCCCTGTCATTTTTAAACCAGATCACATCAGGATCAGGACTACCAAACACGGTGCAGGTCAGATTCAGGGTCTAAAAGAAAAAGAAGAAAAAGGGAAAAAAATAAGCAGTGGTTTTAGACAATGAGAGGTTTAGGGAAAGGGAAGATTGTGGAACACTCCAGAATTTCAGATTGTATATAAGAGAATCCAAGAGAGGATGAGAAAAAAATTTCTTCCATTTATTTAACTTCATACCCAAGTCATTGTAAATTGGCCTCACTCTACCCTGGCACTGGCTAAAGACTTTTTTTTTTGGGGGGGGGGTATGCTTTGGGGTTTCCATAATGCAGTTCATTAAATCTCTTGTGTGTTTATTCACAATTTCTTCTTGTCTTAGCTGCAATACCAAAAATGTTAAGCATATTCTTCAAAAATAAATTTGCATTAGATATACCTGCAAATTAGCATCTGTTGTAGACTTATATGGGATGTATCTTTTATTGACTGATTATGTGCTATTGAGTTGGTGTAAATTCTCAGTAACCACATAGATTGATTTTCTCCAATATATTCTGTCCCCAACCTGATTCTCTGGGTCGTCCAATGAGACACCCATTGATACTACAACTGAGTTCATTCATCTTGGTTATCATCTTCTCTTCCAAAAGGTGGGTCTTCACATAATTTTTCTGAAGTATGATGATTTGAGCCTGGTCATTTGTGCATTAAGAAAAAACTCTGGGTTGATTTGTTTGCTGATTCATCTATCTATCTATCTATCTATCTATCTATCTATCTATCATTTATTTATTCTTGGTATTCTTGGGCATTTTCTCCAATACCAAATTTAAAAACATCTATACCCTTTCTATCCTGCTTCTTCAAAGTCCAATGGGTTCATATTACTCAAATGTTCTCTCAAGGAAGCCCTTTTTGCTCTAAGCACAAAGGCTCCTGTTCAAAACTATCTAAGCCAACCAAGTTGTTTTAGCCATACCTTGTCTTCCATTATGGTCACAACATCCGGCAAACCACCAACCACTTTACCACGATCTGTGAAAATACAAATATAAAGTTACTATGCTCTGTCCAAGTCCTCCGGCTACTTCAGAGAAAATATAGCAAAGCCAGTTCAAATAGCACCCAGTCCTTCTTATGCAGGAGCCTAGCTACTCTGACTCCATGCTTTATGGGATCTATGGCAGCCACTCCAAAAGAATCTCCTGTGACTCTGAGGGACATAGGCAATTAAGAAATATGAAAGAGAGAAAGAGAGAAAGAAGAAAGGGAAAGGAAGAAAAAAAGAAAGAAAAAAAGGAAGAAAGGAAGGAAGGAAGGAAGGAAGGAAGGAAGGAAGGAAGGAAGGAAAAGAAAGAAAGAGAGAGAGAGAGAGAGAGAGAGAGAGGGAGGGAGGGAGGGAGGGAGAGAGGGAGGAAGGAAGGAAGGAAGGAAGGAAGGAAGGAAGGAAGGAAGGAAGGAAGGAAGGAAGGAAGGAAGGAAGGAAGTCTGCAGTAACCAGAAGAACACCGCAGCAGCCTTTGCTACCCTCAAAACCTCACTCCAAGTCAGGTCTCTGTCCTACTCTAGCAGTGCTTTAATAATAATAATAATAATAATAATAATAATAATAATAATAATAATAATAATAATAATAATAATAATAATAATAATAATAATAGTAATAATAATAATAATAATAATGATGATGATGATGATGATGATGATGATGATGATGATGATGATGATGATGATGATGATGATGATGATGAAGTTGGAAGGGACCTTGGAGGTCATCTAGTCCAACCCCCTGCTCAGGAAGGAAACCCTATACCATTTTGGACAAATGGCTGTCCAGTCTCTTCTTAAAAACTTCCAGTGTTGGAGCATTCACCACTTCTGGAGGCAGGTTGTTCCACTGGTTAATTGTTCTCACTGTCAGGAAGTTTCTCCTTAGTTCTAGGTTGCTTCTCTCCTTGATTAGTTTCCACCCGTTGCTTCTCGTCCTGCCTTCAGGCGCTTTGGAGAATAGCTTGACTCCCTCTTCTTTGTGGCAGCCCCTGAGATATTGGAACACTGCTATCATGTCCCCCCTCGTCCTTCTCTTCGTTAAACTAGACATACCCAATTCCAGCAGCCGTTCCTTATGTTTTAGCCTCCACAACAGCCCTCTAGAGAGTTGGTTGTGGTTACCTTTGCCACCCATCTTTGAAAAGAGAATCTCAGTGCAAGAATGAAGCAGGCATTCCTGAACATTTGTTTTTAACCATAGTAGGGTGCCTAGTTTGCATCTATCGGTTTAGCAGGCTTTCTGTACAGATAATAGTGGGGAAAGAATTATTGATTCATTCAGTAGTAGTAAAGAGTTGCTACAGGAAATCTGAAACGACTGGATATAGTCATGATTAGCAATGAAATGACCATAAGGTCATCAGGATGCTTCATCAAAATGGCAACAGACTGCATTAGAAAATGTCCAGGACTCCATGATGAAATAAGACATACCGCTGAAAGCTTGATGTTAGATGACAATACTAAACACATTAGAGTCACAGAAAGAGATCTGGAGTTAGATAGGAGCACTGAGAGGACCATGTTTGCCGGCAATCTGGAATTGTTTGGGGTAATTAGAATTAAAGAAGAAGAAGGAAAGGCATCCTGGAGAGTTATGATATATAGTTGGATGAAAACATAAACCCCAGATGTGGCAGCTGTGAAATGGCAAATTCTAAAATAGAACTGCAATCAAGCTTTTATATAAATCTATGATACAACTAAATTTGGAATATTGCACTCAATTCTGAGCCTGTATAGCTAGAAATTGTACATAGAAGGGAAACAAGCATTATTTAGATTCAAGGGGCTGAAGCAACTGCTCACGAGGAAAGTTTCAGCTTTTAGGAAAAAAAGGATGAATAAGTGGAACCTGATATAGCCACATAAAATGACACCTTTGGGGAAGCTGAATGAGGAAAGATTCAAGAGATACGAAGTCCTTCATCATAGCTAAACTAGAAAATTTGCTAACTCAAGATGCAATGATGGCTACTAACTTGGGTGGCTTTATGCTTCTTTGAAGGTAGGATTGCCACTGGTTACTGATTAATGTGGTTCTTTATTATCTCCATGATCAGAGGCACTTATGCCTCTCAATATGATTTGCTAGGAAAGTTGGGCAGCAGAGTTTAGTACCTCTGTCTCTTTCTTGGGAGCTTCCTATAAGCACTGGTCCAATAGATGTCTGCAGCAAATGGATGTTTCATCAAAATAGCAAAACATACAACCTCAGGACATAAGTACAAACAGGATGGAATTTGCATATTGATATTGTGGCACACATTTTGCTTCTTCCCCACCGCTAATGTCCATAACTGATCATCCATTGTGGAAGTAGAAAGTTGATGTAGGTCTGAGGCCATGAGAACTTTTTAAATTCTTAATTGTGCTTGGGGCTCTAGACGCCAAGTGTATTACACAACTTATGAAGATAACCATCTGATATTTCTGCATCATCTAAACTTCTTGGCACCTCGCTATCTTACAGACTGTTTTTGTGTCTCTAATAAAAAGTAAAGGTAACAGTTCCCCTGTCCAGTCATGTCCAAGTTTGGGGGGGCAGTGTTCATCTCCATTACTTGGCTGAGTCAGACAGTGTTGTTTGAAGATGCTTCCATGGTCATGTGGCCAGCATGGCTATACACCAAGGCACACAGAATGCTGTTCCCTTCCCACCAAAGTGGTACCTATAATCTATTTGCATTTGCCTGCTTTCAAATTGATAGGTTTGCAGGATCAGGGGCAAGTAACAGGACTCGAACCCAGGATGTCAGTTTTCCAGCTGACAAACTCAGCATCTTTAACCGCTAAGCCACCATGCCCCTTGTCTCTAAAAGGCATTACGGAAATTTACCCGTACCACTGTCAGTTCTTAAACACAAATTAAGATAGCTATTGAGCTTGAAGATTAACACTACTTATTCTCACCTGCTAACTCACTTCCTAGAATTATTCAAATATTTAATTTCTATTTGCCAGGTTACTAATCATCCCCCAGCTTTTTTTTTCACTTCCATGCACATAGCAAAAACAAGATTTTTATTGTTCCCTGGAAGTTATCATATATGCATTACCCTGAGTTATGTAGGTCTCCCCAAAGGCATACCTACATATTCCCTTTCAAACTGGAGTGAATTTTATCCCAAGTAGGTGTATTCATTTGGTTCCCCAAACATACCTAGCTTGTGTAGATAAACTTGACAGAAACCATTGAGGTGTCACAAGTGGATTGTCAGGGAAGAAACAGATATATTTTCCCCACTTAAGAATAATACCAGGACAGCAAATGGAGAAAGGAACAAAGAGGACAGTCACAGTGTGCAACTGACAGCCCTAGCTTCAAATTATGGTGAATTGTTTTCCAGACTGATTGCCTAAAGTGCTTTAGGAGGAGAGGCATTGAAGTGAAATATCATAGTGAAATATCATAGCAATATTCTAATTCTCAGTGCTCGTTGCTTTTATCTCAGTACACCCTGCTTTGGTGCAGAATGTATGTGTGTGTGGGGGGGGGAATGCAAGAGCACATCTTTAAATATCCATTTGAAAAGTGGGGTGAACTGCCATTATAGTTTTTTGGGGGGTCAAAAAAATATCATCCTACCATAATCCTTGCACCTATCTTTTTTGAAATCTTCTGTAATTTTCCAGATTTATTGCCTTAGGGCAGCTCTTTTCTTTGGAACATATTTCAAATAAATTGCCCAACCAGTAATATCCCTATGGAAAGGCAGACAAGTGAAAAACATGCCTTCCCACAGATATAGTCTATCTATACCAATGTAAAGCTTACCACCCAAGAAACTATTGCATCTATTCTTGTAAAACAAGGGTCCCCAACCCCCGAGCCATGGCCCGGAACTTGGCTGTGCAAACGGTGGGCAAGCATGCGCACAAGCAGCTTCACTTGCACAAATAGAGCTCCACTTGTGCAAGTGGAATGGTATGTACTCACACACATCCCCTTTCCTCCCCTCTGCTGGTCCGCAAAGCCAGAAAGGTTGGAGACCGCTGTTCTAAAATAGTATGAGCTTCTTAGCAAGGGCAACCTTGATACTGTATGCATTTGCATACACACAAATCCTTACCATGATCATTTTTATTTCAAAGGAGGGGATAGCAATAGCAATAGCACTTAGACTTATATACCACTTCACAGTGTTTTACAGCCCTCTCTAAGTGGTTTACAGAGTCAGCATATTGCCCCCAACAATCTGGGTCCTCATTTTATGGACCTTGGAAGGATGGAAGGCTGAGTCAACCATGAGCAGGTGAGAATTGAACTGCTGGCAGTCGGCAGAATGAGCCTGTAATACTGCATTCTGACCATTGCGCCACCATTAGGGAATTCCCTAATGGAAGGAATTCTGTTGTGTACAAATACATCAGCCTAATCATATGAAAATTGTCAAGCTCAATCCTTGCAGTAGGGTCAACTTTGTCTACAAATTTCCAGTTCACCGAGAAACAAAAATGTCATCTGAAATTTCATTTTTTTTAACCAAAAGATGACGAACATAAGAGCATTTTTGCTCTTAGTATTTGACATGCCTTATACCTTGTAAGCCATTTCTATTTCTATTCTCACTGTTTTCATTCCATTCCGTCAATGTGAAAAAAACACCTAGTTATTTGTTGAAGTTCATTTACCAAACTAACGAATTCTTTATTATAGCCAATGGCTAGCAGTTCAAATAGCCTTCTGCAGTAAACATCCATACCATAACACAATAATAAGAGAAAGAGTAATATTAAAGCAACAGGAGATTGTATAAGACAACTGGATCTGTTGAGAGAAATTGCCTATCAGTTTTGCTGGCATCCTCTCATTATCTTCTGCTGACGGGGCACCAGCAGAACTGATAATCCATCACTCTCCCCAGTTGCAGTCTTATAGTCTATCGCTTCTATGTTTGTCTACACCTGTTTTATTACATATATATTATTGCTGGGATGTTCTAGACTATTGGATGGCCCTCAGCAATAATAAAGAATTCATTCATCCACCCAATAATATCAAATTATTAACTAGATAAAATAGGGGAAACAAATTTCTGAATCAAGATTTGTATTCATGTTTCTTGACTGAATGGGGAAAGGAGTGTCCTGGTCAGTCTAAGGTGGGTCAAATTGTTTGCCAACTCACTGAACCAAAGAAGCAAATCTGGTTATCTGTACACAACTCATATTTCTACCACAATCATTAAGCATTTTTGATGAGAACCATCCTTTGTGTAAGACCACCTTTTCCATAATACAATCAAAACTACTCTTTTCATTTTTATTAGAATGCTATCTCCTATTCTTCCATATTCATACTGAATATTCCTTTATTTATTGACTTTCAAATACTCACTTTTCTCAGCAAAAGCAGCTGCCCTAAAGTGAGAAAAAAAGTGGAGAAAATTAACATCCCAGTACAATGATGCTGATGGCCCAAATAAAGCAATTGCAAAGTTTGTGTCTAAAACAAAAGAAAAAAAAAGTTAAAATCTTACTTGAGCCGTTGGAATTCTTCATAGGCCTCATCGAAAGCTGCAGTGAAACATTTCAGCATGTTAGGAAGTTGACTTCATGAGTTGGCACAAATGCTAGCATATATTTCTTTCTGCCCCCCCCCAGCCCGGCCACAGCCTACAGTGTGATACAGAAACATCAAACAAAATCTAAAAACAGGAATCAAAGTCAGTCTTCACGAGACATGGAATGAATAAAGATAATGCATGTTCCTTGAACATTCCGAGCACAGAATTAGTGCTTATGAATAAACCAAAGAGAAAACAGGCAATTTCCAAAATATGTTGGATAAAATGTTGAATGGGTGGTAAAGATTCCTACCTTGCCCAGATAGGTCAAGTGTCCGCTTGTGGGCTTCTTTGCCATCAAACAGCTCAAAAGTATATTTCCCTTTATCTTTTTCAGCAGGCTCACATATCTGCATCCATGCAACTTCATCGCTACCACCGATTCTCATCTTCTCACTTGAAGAAACCTTAGCTTCCCTAGTTAAACAAAGAGGCCGCGTTCAAGCAAACATGCATCATTTTGATATACCTGGATGTTACAAAACAGGAGAGGGGTTGTCAGATCTGCCACAACTGAAATCCCTAAATAGAAATGATAGTGGGCTCCACTTGTTGAGAAAGGCATAGTTTATTAGAGATCAAGTATATTGCAGTATTGCAAAGCCAGAACTGAAAATGATGCCCCAAAATCCCTAGGTTCTACTTTTTCCTCCCTTAACTGTCTTCATTGCCCTGCCAGTATAACCAATCAGGTTCAGGCAAGATGTTTTCCTAACGGTCAGTCTAAGTGTAGTTTACTATGCAGCCCCCTCCTTTTTTCAGCTGGGTGACCTTGAGGCAGCATCTCCAGGAGATATAGCACTTACTTTCATTTCCCAAAGCATTCCCTTCTTCAGCCCCCCCCCTCCCCACAGTTCATGGCAGTCCGTCACTGCATAACAGCAAAGCACAAGCAAGCACAAGGTGGCAGCTGACAGGGATGTTCCTGATTGTCTTAAAACTAGTTTCAAGCAGCCAGAAAGTCTCAAGCAAAAATATAAATGCCACATGAATCCTAAAAGTGCAGAGTTAAAAAAAAATGTCTGTGGGAAGCTGGTGTTCAAAAAAGTGCCAATAAATTCCACCAATTATGTTCAAATCCTTTGTGCATCTTAAGCAAGCAAACATAGATATTATAGTTAAAGCTGTAAATGTAAGTTTGTTGCAAGGTTGTACTGAAGCTGCAGTTCAAGAAAAGTTTTCTACATTTTCATTACTGGAGGTATGTGAGCTATTTGAATATCAAGAACTCTAATAATTAAAAAGGCTGATATTTCTTCACATTGCAGCCTCAATACAATCTTGCAAAAGATTGGGAATTTGCAGACTTCAATCCGAAGGACTATCTTTGACCAAAAAAGCTGTTGAAGCATTATATCCTCTGTACCTATAAAGAGCAGGAAATTCTGAGATAATTTTACAAAAATTCAGCAAGATTCTTTTTCAGAAAATAACATCTCCACTTGGCATTTCCTTTAAATTCTTTCCTCTTTCGTTTCTAATTTATTTTATACTTATTTTTGCTCTATTCGTATTTCAATGTAATAATCTACATGAAGCTTAAAAGCATTTTGTTTTGTTTTTCTTTTGGCTTTTTAAAGAAAAGCATCTCCCTCCTGGGGAGTTTTATATTACTTCTGCTGTTTATCATTTATAGTGGTTTCAGGATGTATCTTGCATTTTCTGAGAGAGAGGGGGGAGAGACAAGGAAGAGTATCTGAATATTCTGAGGGGAAATTGGTACAATTAAAGAGATGCTCAAAAGGAGAGCAAGCAAAAGCATGCAGTTGTATGACTGGTTAATCAAAGTTTTGTGAATCACATACAGGAAGGAAAGAGAGGCAAAGAAAAATGAGACTTTCAGCTCTGGATCAAAACATATCCTGAGTACAGTCTCCAATATCTGCAGATAGGGCTGGGGAAACACTTATTTGGAGCTTCATAGAACTACCAACAGCTGTAGCAGATAATTATGAACTTTGTAGAACTGCAGCCACATTCAGAAATAAGGTGCTCGCTATGAGATTCTTAGCTGAAGAATCAGAGACATTTCTTCAATCATATGGGGCAGCCATGAAAAATTCAAAGGAAACCTGATATTTCATCTAAAGTTTTCAAGTTTAAAAAAGTCTCTGGGAATCATAACATATTTTACTTCTTTGTGCTTTTGTTAACTGATAACTTTAGGCACGATGACCTTCATATTGGTTTGCATATTTAATTCTTAGGTCTAAATTGCTCCCAAATAAGAGTGTGAGATTAAATCAGGAAAAGAACCAGCTCACATTCCCCCTGTCCAGGACAGAACAATACAAATTGATGGGATTTGACCTAACAAGAAACTGATCTGTGAAGGAATGATTAAAGATGGAGTGATTAAGGTGTTGTCCTAGTCCCTTCTTTGCCACGAAAGCAGCTGGGGGCTTCACAAGGTTGTTGTTGTGGGGAAAATAGGAGGAGGAAAGAATATTAGGTGTGTTTATTGCCTTGAGTTATTCATAAAGTAATAAAGGTGGGGCGGCGGGGGTGGTGGTGAATCAATAAATAATAAGCATCGACTTCCTCAGCCAAACAGCTCCATTAGATCTCCACTTTTCAGTGGGTGGATGATTGGCTGCTGTGGGTGGCCGCTGGCTTGAAGATTTGTTCCAGACTTCCTGCTTTGCAAGGTCCTGGGGATGATTCAGGGGTGACTGGGGATTTGCAGGCAAAGCTGACAGCTGTGCTGATGACAGTATGAAAACATATATTGGCTCATTTGTCATGCAAAACCTGTCACTGGGGAATATAATTTATCCCTTTAAAAAATGTTGGAAATGACCATCTGAGCTGTAATTTTCCTGCCTGCCTTATCAGCATCATTCCCAAAATGAGTTTTCAATGGCTACTGAATACTAGATGACATTCATGCAGGATTCAGAACTTTGTTCTCTCTTACTTGTGATACCAGCTTGATTTCATTTCCTCCATGTAATATTTCAAGAAACACTGCAGCCTTATTCCTTCCGGAGTGCAGTGGATGTTCAGAGGAGAAGCTGATTTACCTGCAGTAAGAAAAAAACATTGTTTATAAACAGTCTTAAATCGTAAGGTCTAACCTCTTAAATAATAACAGCAGTTTCTTAATATAGTGGGCTTTATGCTTGAAATTCACGTTTTGAACCACCAAACCCTTCTACTGGAGGTTTTCCATAAAATACGTCTCACCTTAAAACTGTACAAGAGTCTTTTGTTATATATAAACATAAATGACATTTATTTCAAAAGTTATTACTGGCCCTTGTTGATCAATTTAAAAAAAATTCTGCCGTCAGAAATTTCTTCAATGTCCTCTCTCCAAATTACAAAGTATTATCTTCATTACCAAAATGTACAAACATTATGAGCAGTGGCACAGTGGTTAGAATGCAGTACTGCAGGCTACTTCAGCTGACTGCCAGCTGCCAGCAGTTCAGCAGTTCAAGTCTCACGGGCTCAAGGTTGACTCTGCCTTCCATCCTTCCGAGGTTGGTAAAATGAGGACCCAGATTGTTGGAGGCAATTATGCTGACTCTATAAACTGCTCAGAGAAGTGCTGTAAAGCACTGTGAAGCAGTATATAAGTCTAAGTGCTATTGCTATTTTCTATGTAATGATGATAAATGTCAAAAATGGAAAAGATTACTATCATCTTCTGCTATTCTTATAAAGTGCCAGTAAATGCCAACTTTCTAATTTTTAGTTTAAGACATGCATTTCTATTTAAGGTGTCGTACTAAATTTAAAATGATTTAGTATTGAATTGAATCCTTGACTAAGAACATAGTACTGCCTGATAAATTCTTATTTACAGATATAACAAATTGTATTGTCTTAAGTCTACTTCAATAAATGAAGCAAAACCTACCAGATGGAAAAAATATTTTACTCCTGCCAGATAGTAACACCTTGCTGATTCTGGGTCACCTCAAGCTAAGCACAACTGCACCTCTTTAGTGCTTAGATTCTAATCAAATTCTAACTACCCAGGTGATATGAATATGCTATGTAGTATTCTCTATGTTAATGAATACTCAAAGATTTTATAGTTATTTCCTAAAACCTGGAAATACAGAATAACAGAGTTGGAAGGGACCTTGGAGGTCTTCTAGTCCAACGCGCTGCTCAGGCAGGAAATCCTACACCATTTCAGACAAATGGTTGTTTAATATCTTCTTAAAAACCTCCAGTGATAGAGCACCAGAACTTCTGGAGGCAGGTTGTTCCACTAATTAATTATTTAACTGTCAGAAAATTTCTCCTTAGTTCTAGGTTGGTTCTCTCTTTACAGAGTGATCTTCAACGATCACCTTTTAACCTTTCGGAAGGCCATCAGAGCTGGCCTTTTATCCAGGCACTGGAACAGTATGAGGATATCTGAAGCTGGTGGTGAGGCATCCCAAGCAGATGATGGGTGCCAGGTTTTTGTTTTTCGATTTTATGGTTTATGGTAAGGCATATCCCTGCCGATATGACTCCGCTAGTTGTTGCTGACTATAGGGGCAGTGCTCATCTCCCTTTCAAGGTCATTGAACCAGCTTGATCTGAAGACATTTCCGCAATCATGTAGCCAGCATGATGTCACAGAGTGCTGTTACCTTCCTACCAAATTGGTACCCATTTGTCTACTTGTATTTGCATGCTTTCAAACTGCTAGGTTGGCAGGAGCTGGAGCGAGAATGGGAGCTCACCCCGTCGCGTGGCGCTCAGGTCTCAAACCTAGGCTGCCGGCTTTCCAGCCAACAAGCCCAGCCTCTTAACCACTGAGTCACCGCGCTGCTTGGTTTATGATTTTATAGTTATTCATTTTATTGTTCTGAGCTACCCAGAGTTGTGCTTAAGATGAGTGGCCATATAAATCTAAATAAAACAAATAAAAGTGACATGTACTCACCACTGATTCTACTCAATCCCTGAATTATATCATCATATACTGAGGAAAAGAAGAGAAACGATATCCAATCAGCATAGAACAGACTGCTATGTGGTATTCATATGAGAAAGCATTCAGGTAAACATCAAAAATGCTATAAGAGTTATTTCTGAAAAGCTTACAGTTTGTATCTCTTCCTTTTGCATTTACCTGCTGTAGTCCTCATAGAGGTAAAGTACATAGATAAGCCTAATGAGACCTGTTTAAGCTTTGCCTCTGATACATTGTGTCTCATTGGTGATTTTGATAAATCTCATTCATCCTTTGCTGCCTTGCCAACCAACAGTGTTGCCATTTTACAGATGGGTATACATTTAAAGTGGCAGCAAAACAGGAATCCTAAGAGGAGGAGATGGCAGCAGTTGTATCAACTGCTGAAGGAACACAACACTTGGAAGACAACTATCAAGCACAAAAGTAAAACCATCTTTGGAGGACCACTAACTGGACATGGTCAGAGAACAATACCTACCGAGGCAACTGCTGCCTCAGAGAACAAAGGCCTAAACCAGGGGTAGGCAACCTTGGCTCTTTTATGACCTGTGGACTTCAACTCCCAGAATTCCTGAGCCAGCCATGCTGGCTCAGGAATTCTGGGAGTTGAAGTCCACAAGTCATAAAAGAGCCAAGGTTGCCTATCCCTGGCCTAAACTGAATTTTGCTCATGAGCATGGCCCTCTCAAAAAGCGTATACTTCTGGGAAGTATCTTTTTTTTCTTTTTATACTCTGCATTTACAAAACTGGCAGTGCAAACTGGACAACAGCTGCAAGTTTTAATTGCTACGCCTAATAATGCTGCTGTTTTCATTAAGTAGGAGGTATTTGCCCAACAGCAGGACACGTAGTCTCAAAAAGAATAGAACTGCCATTTGGAAACAGGGAAGAGTTTGGAAATATGTGGAGCTTTCCAGTGGACATTTTTCTACTGCTTGAAATCATTATCTCAAAGATAGGAAGGTTAATGATTGCAAAGGGGTGTTCACACACCTGCTCATTTTCTAACATCCTGGGGACATTTGTTATAATTTTCTCCAATTATCTTTTTTTTTCCCTTATTTTAAAGAATAACAAATTTCCTCCATCCTGTTTTTCTCCAAAGTTTGCCACTGTGCAAAGAATCATTAGGTAGCAGATGTTACCGTACCCCTCGGGAGAATTGAGATGTCATCAAGAGAAGGGGGAGATTGGCATTTGGGATTGACCTCCCAGCCAACTCATGGATGAGTAAGCTTCTTTGTGGCTGTGAGTCTATCAGGAGCCAGAGTAAAACTCTCTGGGATGACAAATGTCAAATGGCTTATCCTTCCACAGACATTCCTCTTTCCAGAAAAGGTTGCTATGGTGGATATTAGGCTGTAATTGTCCTGTAGAACAAACTGGGGCTGCTGATAAGGTTTCTTTATCAGTTGCTATCAAGTGGAAATCTGTGAAAACTATGTTTGTATTCTCTTCTTGCATGCATTGTTACTTCATGTCACATATGCAAACCTCTGGATTAACCAATCCACTTCCCATGTTCCCATGCCTTATGCTGTCCAATAAACCATTCTATATTTCATGAACTATCTGATTCACACAATAACGCGAGACAATGGCTGAGTCTCCTCAATTCATGGATTACAAATAACTTGCTTAATTTTAACTTAATCTAGCTTAATTTATGTGTAGCAGCAGATACCACACGAAGGCCACTCTGAAACACTGTAAAATATTTTCATGAGGGTGTCACAAGTGACAGCAGGAAGGTACAGGCCCCAACATATCTGAAAGATGCCGAGCTTTTCTATAACTTGTATTTTAGATTTAAAGGCATCAGAAAACAGGCTCTAAATCTTGTGAGGTACCCATAGAAGAACAACCACAACAGATGGAGAACTGCGGTGCCAAGTTAGAGGACAATTATGGAGAATTTGAGATCACCAAATACATTGTTCTTCTTCATCCCTCCTGAATTGTGGGAATTGCCAAAGGGAATGTGGGTAATTGCAATATTATGCATGTGGGTGCATGAGTGTCAGCAATTCTGTGTGGTTCTAAGTGGTAGGAGACAACATACAAACTATGGTTATGGCAATGCTGAACCAAGTTCTACTGGATTTCTGGCTTCTGCTGTGCTTGGTAAATCTCCTTTCTCCATCCCAAGTCAAAAATCCAAAAGCTGCCACTTTCACTTTTAAATGAAAGGACCATTCTTCATGGTCCGAGGGAAGGTTCTAGAAGGCTGTGAGAAATATTTTGTGGGTCCTGTCTACACTAGATGCAGCAGAGAGGAATATTCACATTGCCTACTTTAAGAAAAGGAAAAATACTACTTCGTTCCTGTGGTCTTCAGTTTTAGGATATTCCAGCCCAACCAGTATGGCCACTGGAAAGACATTTGTGGAGTGGCATTCAAAATATCTGGAAGGCAACTGTCTGTCCTCTTCCAGCCAACCCTAACTAAAGGAAACTTTTTCTCATGTTTTGGGATAATGATGAACCATTCACTTGCTCAAAATCTGGCATTACCTTTCCCTGATAAGTCAAGTTCAGAAATATCCTGGCCTCTGTCATCTGACAGCGTTGCCTTATATTCACCTTGGTCCTTTTTGGACAGCTAGGAGGAAAATACGGTAACATTATTGTGACATGAAAATTAATGAAAACCATTTACAGTCAGGCTACATTCCCTCTATCAGAAAGCAAATTTATTTTGAATTTTGTCTGAGCAGAAACGACATGAGGAGATTCCCAATGTGGGCCTAGCAAGTTGAGGCAATTATTGTATTCATACTTTTAACACCTTCCGCTTCAAATGAACAAAGCTGCCTATCATACTTTTTAATTCAAAAGGCAACCTTAAATGAGCATAATCTATATAAATCACAAATGACTTGATAAAGCTCAGGGATTTACTCATTTTGACAGAAAGGCAATCAGGTATTAAATGCTTATACAGAAGCACTTCTGAACATGTCTTCTCAGTTTCTGTTTACATTCATTATTATCCATTTTCGTCTAAAACAGAAGAAATTATCTAGCAATTGCCACCTTGTAAACAAAGTAGAGAATGCATCCATGTAAGCATAGTTATTTGGAAGCCCTGAAATCAACAATAAATTGTAGTTATAATCCAGTCAAAACTTTTAGCCCCAGTGATTTCAGTTCTGGACTTGAATATAAATTTTATTTTTCAAGAGAAATCAATTGATATTATATGTGACTCTGATTAGATCATATCTGTAATTAGGACTGATCTGAGAATGCATGAACAGCAAGTTTCTATCTTTTTTCCTTCCTTCCTTCCTTCCTTCCTTCCTTCCTTCCTTCCTTCCTTCCTTCCTTCCTTCCTTCCTTCCTTCCCAAAGTCAAATGTTTTAAATGAGGTCATTAAAGCAGTGTTATGCAGGAGTTACAACATCTTGTAATCAAAAGAAACTGCACATATTGAACAAAAATAGAAGTTAAAAAGTTTGGGAATATCTGGGGATCTGTTAAATAGGGTAAAGAGCTTATTTTGTTCCATTGGCTACATCTTTTTGATAATGAGGAAGCTAAAAGTCAATAAAAGTATAGTTGTACAAATTGGCTAAAGTTAAAAGGAAATCATAAAGCAAATAGAACTGCTTTTGTACCACTGAAGAAAGAGTATCCCGAAAATAAAGCTAAAGAACAAGTAAGCCTGGAGACTGATATCCAGAGAGTTGAAAGAGGTGTCACAGAGCTCTTTTGCCTCTTTTAAATAGGCTTTCAGAATGTTTGTTGTTTCAAAAAGGCAGGCAAACATTCTGACACAATTAAAACATGGTTCTCCAAGTCTGGTTGGCTTTTATAGCCAAGTACATCATTGTTATTAAAACTTTGGTAAATCCAACCATTCTCTGACAACATTTTTATCCACAGTTAGAACAGGAGAGCTGTCCATCTTTTTACATATCTGCCTTCATAGAATCGTAACATCATAATGCTGGAAGAGACCTTGGAAGTCTTTTAGTCTAACCTCCTGCCCTTATGCCATCCAGGACAAATGGTTGTCCAATTTTGTCTTGAAAACTTTCAGTGATGGAGCATCTAGAACTCCAGGAGAGAAGCTGTTCCATTTATTTGTCACTTTCAGGAAATTCTTCCTTAATTTCAGGTTGGGTCTCTTTCTGATGAGCTTCCACCCATGACTTCTTATCCTGCCCTCAGGTGCTATGGAGAATAAATCAACCCCCTCTTCCCTGTGACAATCCTTCAAGTATTGGAAGACTGCTATCAGGTCTCCTCTGAACCTTCTCTTGATTGGGATAAACATACCAAGTGCCCTTAGCAATTTAGCTTCCAGATGCCTTATTATCTTTGTAACTCTTCTCTGTACACTTTCTAGGGCCTCAATGTCATTTTTGTAATGTGGTGACCAGAACTGGATGCAGTATTCTAAGTGTGGCATCACCAGTGCAGTATAGAGTGGCACTATCAGTTTCCAAAATCTTGATGCTATTCTCTGTTGATGTAGCCCAGGACTGTGTTGGCTTTTTTGGCAGCTGCAGCACACTGCTGGCTCATCCTTAAAGCCTTCACTATGATGGCTTAACTTCCTTAAGCTATAAGTTATTAACAGTTTTTATTAATAACTAAAAAGTTATTGTCTATCCTGGCTGACATTTGTTTAAAAATATAACCTGCACATGCAGTGGCCCAGGAAGAGGAAGCACTGAATATTAGCAAGAATGAAACTTTTACACTTCCAGACTATCCAGGCAATACAACTTTATGATGTTGAGCTACCCAGAGGCACAGTTAGGTCCATTGTATTCATACCTTTGGAATAGTCAGGCAGCAAATGCCTTTTTGCATGTCGGGTGACTCTTTGACATCCATCCCAGCTCCATCTCGGTACCACTGCATAAAAGTCTCCTTCTTGGTATTTGCCACCTGAATAAAGACAACAGTAAACACAATGAAAAATCCCATCCCAAGAGCCAGATAGTTCTCTGTGGCTTGTGTCCTTGATCAGTCAAAAGAAATCCTACATTCCCGCCCCCCATGTTGATTTCAGGTGGAAGGGACATCTGTGTAGCAGTGAATAAAGTCACTATTTTTATTTTAAAAACTGAATTCTTGCTTAGTTGTATAGATGTGTGTGGAATTGCTCCTCTCAAAAAACAACAGCAAACTTCAGAAATTATGCAGCAAGGTTGTGAGGGACGCTCTATGCAATCTTTATTTTAAAAATACAATATTCCTGCATCTCTGCATAAATGAGCCTGCAGCTAACAAGACTTTTTAAAAAAAAGAATGTTTGAATCAGCAGGTGAGTTCCTGTTTCTCCCCAACTACAATACTGTTTTGTGGCTTGTGGTAGTAGTAGACTACACATGAACTTTCAAGGATCATCTGTTTGTCTCATAATTACAGTTTAGTCCATGTGCATTTGATCATGTTATGAAGGCTGTGTATATTGCTGTGTATTCATTAACATAGCTCTGTGAGCAGCAATTTTATTTAAATATAGATATAACCATGGGTCTGAGGATAACTATTGCCCATCAGAAGGTGGGAAACAGACAGAAAGTGAAACACCCCAAATTCTGATAATTAGAGGAGGACTGAGGAAAATCTGAAACTTCTAAACTTCAAAATAAGTACAGGAGTCAAGTATCTTTGTTAATCAAATAAGGTCCCTTTCAAAAGGTATGAAGTATTTTAGTGTGTATATACTATATGTATGTGTTTGTATGTATGTGCACATGGGTATGAGATATTTAGCATTAAATATAGGCAGAATTAATACTTTGGTGCTGCAATCCAGAATATATTTTTTTTGCATTATTCTATTGTACTTAATGGGACTTGTTTGGAGATAACATGCACGTGATTATACTGCAAATATGCTTAAGCTTGATTGGAATAATCATGAGTTCATTTGTTTTAGCTTGTTAGTTTGTTTTGTTGTTTCTGCAAAACAGCTCCAAATTACAAAATGTTTCATAAATAAAGAGCATACCTTTGCTTTAAATTCATACTCTCATTGCAAGAAATGACATATGTGGCCCTTTCAGAAGTAATTTTGTTAAAATACATCCAAAAATAATTGCTCACTTTACACAGCAGCAGGACTTCACATTCATCAGAAACTTCCCAGTGCAAATACTCCTCAAAATGAGGACCTAGGAGGAAAACAATGTAGATATGCCATATTCAAATCTTCAGAGAATTAATAAATATGACAGGAAAAATAAAACTGGAAAGAGATTGTTCATTAAGTGAATACACCTGGTTTGTCCATTCAAGAAAGCTGCTTATTAAGTGAACAGAATCCTTGGATTTGTGAGCAGAGAAAGTTTGTAGGACTGGTCCAGTTCTTCAGCAAAGATAAAAAAGTGTTTTAGAAGTGTTTATTTATTTATTTATTTATTTATTTATTTATTTCATTTATACCCCGCCCTTCTCCCGGAGGACTCAGGGCGGCTTACAGCCAGTTTAAAACAATCCCACATAAATACCAAATACAAATCTAAAATAATTAAAAATAAATATTTGAATTGGCCGCTCTATTAAAATTTTGTTAAAACCAATTAAAATACCCCCTAGNTAACCAGGTCCGATGCCATGGCGCGCTTTAAAGGTGATAATCAGCACCTTGAAGCGCACTCGGAAGACCACAGGCAGCCAGTGCAGCTCGCGCAGCAGCGGCGTTACATGGGAGCGACGAGTCGCTCCCATCACCGCCCGCGCGGCCGCATTCTGAACTAACTGGAGCCTCCGAGTGCTCCTCAAGGGAAGCCCCATGTTAGCTTTCTATAAAGACTTAGTAAGAATGTAGCTGGGTTCATTATTCAAATATCAAAAGGAAGATGTTAAAATTGCTATCCCATAACCAAAGTGCTTTTCAGCAACTGGGTCTGTTGAGGAGGAAGTCATCATATGTTGAATACTGATTTATCAACTTTAGAAGCTCCTACAGTGATGAAGGCACCACTGTTCAGGATGAAAAAAAGACAGCACAGCATAGGAAAGCTGATCTTCTTTCCTTCCTTACTAAATATATTGTAACCTCACCCAAGTTAGCCCTGAATTATGAACTGAGGCAATGTTAATTCTCCTTTATATCTCAGAACGTCCCGCTGCAGGATCCCAAAAATCTGAATTTATTGTATTATTTTTCTCTGGATTTGGGATGCATACATTATTGCAGTTGTGTGTATCAAAATGCTGTATGCCAGAAACCTTGGGTACTTTCCAGAGATTCTGTTAGAGGAGAAACAGAACTACTGGAACAACATTTCTGAGCGCTCCTGGTGTCTAGGGTGGCACAGGAGATCAGCCACAGGTCACAAGGGAAATAAAAGAGGCTCCCTATTATTGGCATATAAGAACTGAAAAAATGTGTAGATGGATAGGCTTTGGAATGGGAATGGGAATGGGAATGGGAATGGGAATAAAATAAAGCAGATGAGCAAACTCTGAGGTTCCAGGTTCACATGGAATCCCAGAAGTTCCCAGCTATCTTTAAACATTGGAATGATAATAGCTTGTAATGTTTTGGGTGAAAAGGCATGATAATTAGTGAACACAGATTAGAGAATATTATATACATAAATTATAAAGATTAAGAAAACCAGAAAAAGTTCTATTTTGGTTCCATCCAGCACTTTCTCCATATTATTCCAAGGCCAAAAACAATCCACATTCTGGGGAAAAATGCACAGTCTTTGATTAAATTGTGGTAATTTAACATTTATCTTCACAAAAGTATCCATGAATAAAATATTGGCTTTTTAAATACAAAACTCTAAGCAAAATGTAAGTAAGAAGAAGGAAGGAAGGAAGGAAGGAAGGAAGGAAGGAAGGAAGGAAGGAAGGAAGGAAGGAAGGAAGGAAGGAAGGAAGGAAGGAAGGAAGGAAGGAAGGAAGGAAGGAAATTTCTAAAATCTAGGGGAAACTAAATGCATGTGAGACATGTAAACAAAAAGGCAGAGTGCCAAATATTATTTTTTGCTGCACTGAAAAAATATTGACTTGGAATTATATTTTATATATTCTGCATGAAGCTCCTATATTACTTTTATTTTTGTCTTCCCAAAAAGAGTTTAGAGCAAATCATAATTCAATGTTATTATCACTAAACTGCTTGCCTTATGTTAACAATGGCAAATGGTTAGGGTGAAGCAGGAGGAAATTGAATTTATTTGCTAAGTATGGACATATGTTAGAAATTAATCATAAAGAACATAAAATTGACAAAAGTATATAATACAATCAAATTAAATTCAGCATATGGGCCATTATCGTTTTCTTTTGTAATTTTAATTATGCAAAGATTTGATTACTATAAAGTGTTATGTAAACCTCGCTAATCCCAGTTTGAATTAGGGATGTGCGTTGTTTTTATAGAATGTTCCTGCCATCAAAGAAACAGAAAAAAGGAAAACTATTCTCCAGTTGATCCCATTTTACCTTGTTTCCTCAGGAATTCCTTTCTCTGCAATTGGGCCTCAGCCAAAACAGCTTTAAAAGCTGAAAAAGGACACAAGAGGAGAAATAAACGGATGAATCAGATATTCCAAAAGATTTTTAAAAACGTATCATATACAGTCCAGGTCAAAAAATTTAGGCCACTTACCATCACCAATGAGAACCAAAGAGGATTGACCCTTGGCTTTCCCATCTTGAAGTTGAACTGTGTAGGTACCTTCATTTTCAAGAGTAAAGTGGTCCATAACCATCTCAATAGTGCCAGTTGCATGGTCGCACTTAATCTTATGTGTCTGGAAAATAGATAGGTCAAAGATGATCTCAGGTATGGGATGGCTACAGCTGAGAATTGCCACAGAATGAAATATGCTGGCACAGTGATTGAAATCTTGGAGACAAAATTAATTCAGTGGGAATTATAACTACAGTACCTTAATCTCTCTTAAGGAGCAGACAGAGTTTAAGGAACTGGGTTTTTTATATTTATTTTTTTATTCATCAAACAAAAATTACAAATTTGAATAAGCAAAATAAGAAAATTAAAATGTGACAGGGATGATAGGCAAGTTAGTGCACTTATGCATACCCCCTTTAAGGACCTTTTAAATATGAAGAGAGGTCCCACGGAAATTAAAAATGGTTGCATCCTATGGATCACATCTATGGATCTGTCCGTACTATCTGCCACTTCTATAACAGCAGGGACTCTCTCTGTCTCAAAAAAACCCAAAACAGATTTACTTATTAGGTTTTCCCCTTCACTATCTTTACACATTCCTTGTTTAGATGATATGAGAATTAAGACCTGCTTCAAATGGCTACTGCAATTTTACAATGCCCCAGGCTCCATTTTAGATACTTGCACAGCAGGGAACTGATTTATGCATATGCTATGCAGCCTTCATTTAATCTTATGTATGTGAAAAACAATCATAGCTATCTTGGTCCACAGGGGAAGAAATCCATGACAAAGCCACATAAAATTGTTCCCAGGAAGGGCATTAAAAAAAAAAATCCGTCAGGAATCCTGCTGGGAACAAATGTCAATTTCTTTCTTCTAGTGAATCTGTGATAGGATAAATATTACCCAAATCAAAACTGAATATTCAGATGAGAATGTAGGATGGAAGTGCTCTTAGTGCTTGGACCAACTCTGCTTTTAATAATAGAGTAAAAACAGAGAATCCTATCAAACTCCCAGAAAAGCTATTATGTCCCTAAATTGATATAGAAAACAGAAATATTAACCAGGAATGTTCACTGGGAAGGGACACCAAGTCAAAATGGTGAATGCAGCCAGATAATCAAAGGTCTACCTCCTATTTAACAGGCACTGAAAACTTTTCCTAAGACAGAAAACGGGGTGGGGCTACATTGCTGGGTCACACCCACAGTTATGGCAACATTGACCACCCTCTAGGACAGGGGCCTCCAAACCTGGCAACTTTAAGACTGGCTGAGGAATTCTGGGAGTTGACGTCCACAAGTCTTTAAGTTGCCAAGTTGCCAAGTTGCCAACTCTAACCTTAACTGTACCCTTTCTACACTGGGAAGGGGAAAGTTTGGGCCACTAGTTATGGCTGAGTTATAATTCCCAATAGGACTTGCTGGATCAGCCACTGAAATAGAATGCTGGGAGGTGTAGTTCAACAAGCTATGGAGAGCCATTGGTTCTCTGTCTTCGCCAAAAAGAAACATACAATTTGTTGTTCATGTGATGTTTGCATATAGTACCTTTTCTATTTTATAGCCACAGTTCCTGAGATGAAAATTATTAACTAGACATATTAATAAAATTCATATTCTTTTAATGATACAATCTTATTTTAAATATATACTTCAAAGGAAAAGGAAAAGAAATGCATTCCACTTAGAGTCTCATAGGAAAGCATCTATTTTTATTCAACAGCAAGGAGAAAACCACATTCTTTCAGTAATCAGGAGCTGTAGGCAGGCTTTAATACAGTGGATTCGCTTAACATTCATGTGATTTGCTTAACAAGTGATTTGCTTAATGACCACTCCAAAAATTGTCATAAAATTGGGTTCAACGTGATTTATGAGCTCAATGGCTTATGATAGAAATTCTGGTCATAAGATGAGGACTACCTGAAAAGAATTAGGTTTCTGACCACTGCCATTATGCAGTAAGATGAAGTTCAATGGTTTTACACTCATAAATACAGGCTTTTAAGTGAATTTCTACAAATAAAATATGTTCAATCTCCAAATGCAAAAGTCTCTTTATAGTGTGCTAATTGAAGAGGTAAAATAATATATAATACTGGCTCTGATGCTAAAACTTTTGTAGCATTGTAAAAAATATAGAAGTTAAAAAAGAAAGGGAAAATTAAGAGTTTATTCGCTCTGGAAATGCAAACAACAAAAATCAACTACTGTCAGTCAGGATTAGGACTCCACTAAGGGTATGAAAAGTAAGCAAGTTACAATTTTCTAATGCAGAATGTTTCTTGTTTAGACCTGTCTCTATATAATAGAATAGTGAAATGAAATGAAAGAATATTTTATAAGACCTAAAAAGCTTTTCATGTAACTAGCATTATAAAACCTCTTCAGTGAAGAAAAAGGGAAAAATGTATGTGCACTTTTAAATATATTGGTGCTACTAAGCCTATTTCTATTTGTACATTTAATTCCAGGCATTCACTGAGATGGACCCATCTAGGAAGCAGGATTGAGCTGACCTTGGCTGAAAGGAAGAAGCTAAGCAAGGTGAGATGGAGACAGCTGTAAACCAGAATGTTAATTTTGGGGAAAATGCCACAAAAGAAGCCAGTGGCAAGCCGTGTTCATATTGTGAACAGGAAAACTATTTGACTATGCCTCTGAAGTCATCAGGAGTGGAGACCTTATTTGGGTTGAGAAGAGGGCTCCATTTCAAAAAAAAAATGGAATCTGCATTATACTCTAAAACATTGAAAGAGAAGGAATGAAAGGGAAATGACCTAGCAGTTGGCCCTATGAAACTTAGAGGGAAGCAGAACACCTTGCTATTTGTAGTAAAAGGAACAAGAGCTAGTTCTTGTGTAATGTAATGAAGAACTGGAGGGTGCAAATGAGGACGCCAGAAGCAAGACTGTCCTCTCTTTGTTAAAACAGTGGTTCGTGCTTTAAAAATACTGCTTTGCAAAAAGTTATCCATACCCCTCAAAGGCAATAAAGGAAATCTATGCAATATAGGCCTAGACATCTTATGGACTAATGTGATTGCCCTCCTGTCAATGGTGCAAATACTGTATATTCTTGCTTTGACAAAATATGCAGAACTGTCTGGTATTTTTAGAGTTAATTCAGTTGATGGTGGTGGGGAGGAGAAAGATAGGACTGCGGGCTGGAAGAGACCGGAAGAGAACCTCTGCCCTTCCATGATATATGACAGCAAATTTAGGGAGGGAACATGCTGGTAAATTAATTGCTCAGAGGAAGAGAATTTTAGACCTTAGCATCAACTCGTTGTGCCTGTGCCGACATTTTGTAACAATAAATTACTTTTAGGAAAATCAATGCCTGGAAGTTCTTTGAAGTGTTTCCTTAGCCAGAATCATAATACCTCCATCTTTAACACTGTCTACTGCAGAAGGTTGGGAAAAGTTAAGGAAGGATAGAAAAATGAATCTGGGGGCAAATTCTCAGCTTCTCTATTAGCCAATTCCCACCAAGCAGATTTAGCACCAGCACCTGACATTTTCACCAGATTCCTCATGTCCTCCTACCTAGTGTCCATATTTAAAGCACATCCTCCTAACACTCCAACAAGAAATGATTATTTTTCCACATGTTCCTGGGGCACATCACTCTTCTGGGGCATTATGGGAAAGGTTGATGTCAGAATATTTTTGATGTCTGCCTCTGCGGCACCTTCACTGAAATGAAGGGAAGGCCATCTGATCTTTTCACAGAAGTTCTTGGATAAGATTTTGTCTTGCCTGTGTAACCCATATGTGGCTGGTGCTACTTTGTATTCCTAACAAACATTGACGTTATGTTATTTCCTCTATCCTGACATTACTGGAAGGCATTTCTCTAATTAACAGTTTGCACCTGACATGTCAAAGTCACCCCTTGGGCAATCCACCACTCACTGGACATTGAGTTGTTCAGATGCCAGGCAAAGCCCTACCTTTTCCAAAAAAAGGCATTTAATCTGAATCTTTAATAGGTTTACAGGCAGTCCTCAACTTACACCCGTTCGTTTAATGACCATTTGATGTTACAACTGCACTGAAAAAAGGTGACTTATGACTATTTTTCACACATACAACTGTTACAGCATCCCTATGTCATGTGATCAAAATTCGGACGGCATATCCTGTCATATTTATGATGGTTGCAGTGTCCCGGGGCCATGTGGTCACCTTTTGGGAACTTCTGACCAGCAAAGTTAATGAGAAAGCCAGATTTACTTAACAACTGTGTTACTAACTAAACAACTGCAGTGATTCACTTAACAACTGTGGCAAGAAAGGCCATGAAAAGGGGCAAAGCTCAATAACTGTTTTGCTTAGCAGTGGAAATTTTAGGTTCAGTTGTGGTTGTAAGAGGAGCTTTTTAATGCTGCCATTCAAAACATCTTAATGTGTGATTGCCTTTTTAAAAAGTATATCTTTTGTTCAGTCGTAATGTCACTAAGGATATTTGCCACATAGGTGGGAAATTAATTAATTAAAATTGCAAACAGTTTTGTAAAGTCATGCCTATTGTCTGCATTTCATACATATACATATACATACACATACACATACACATATACAATAAAATTTTGCATTCTTTCATGACTGAATTGGACTACTTCTTCCAAGTTTGCTTTATATCATCCACATTTTAAACTTACATCATCATTGGAAACTTCACTATCATTGATTACAAATCGATAGGTGGCCTCATGTGAAAAGCTCTCAGTCTGAATCCAGAAACGCACTTCTCCTTTGTCCAAAATCTCATAGGCTAATTCAGACTTCAAAGGAATAGCTGGAAGAAAACAGCATATGTAAAGCAACTCTGTGAAGACCTATCCAAAACATAAGTGCCAGTAGCTTGGCGCTTCTAAAAATCTTAACCAACATACAACAGAAATACAATGAAAGCTTTAGAACTTTTCCAGTGTATTGTCACAGGTATGTGGAGTCTTTGATGCTTTCTGAGCTTGGTGATTTTCTTGCAGATGTTTCATTACCCAACTAGATAACTTCAGCATTGATGATCATCATCATCCTCTCTGCACTTGTGATGTTACCGAGCCGAGGTGGCCCAGTGGTTAGAATGCAGTACTGCAGCTACTTCTGTTGATTGCTGGCTTCCAGCATTTCAGCAGTTCAAGTCTCACCAGCTCAAGGTTGACTCAGCCTTCCAAGGTCGGTAAAATGAGGACCCAGATTGTTGGGGGCAATATACTGACTCTGTAAACCACTTAGAGAGGGCTATAAAGCACTGTGAAAAGGTATATAAGTCTAAGTGCTATTGCTACTACCTAGTTGAGTAACGGAATGTCTGCAAGAAAACCACCAAGGACGCCACAATTCAACCCTGAGCTACAAATATTCTCTTCTGCCTGTATCACAGGTATGTATTAAAAAAACGTTCTGCACGATTAAGGACACAAACTTCAGCTGCATTTATTGCGCCATTTACAGCTCTTAAATACATAATCCAGCAAATATTGGATATATTCCATATGACTCCATTCATCCAAATACATTTGCAATAGTGAAGAAGATCTCCCTTAAACAGAAACTAATATTTGCATTTAATTAATAGAAGGATAAGCAAGCTGTTCTACTAAAAAGGTTTTTATTGCTTTACTTCAATCACCGTGTACAAATGCATTACTTTCGGGATTGCACATTAGATTCAGACCTCCTACTTACTTGGATTCTTTATTTCACGGCTTAGTGTCATCAAACGTTCAAGCTCTGAAATGAAGAGCAAATTTTAACCTATTGTTTTAATATATGTTGGCTATCAAACTAAACATTAATAAGAATGTATGAGTCCATGAAATACCAAGAAACTTTAGCTCAATAAAGGAACACAAGTCTGAAAATTCAAGCCTTGAAAGACAGGAGATAAGAAGAGGCAAAGTTTGGATTCTGATATCATGACAAAGCATCCTATGATGGGATCAAACCTTGATGATAAGCTATCTTGTGACAGAATCAAGCTTAGCTGCACCCCCATCCCATGTCTCCCCCTTAGATAAAACCTGAAGGGGCACTATCTTTACAGAATCATTTTAGTAGTATCATCCAACCACCAAATGTGTAATTTTAATTGTGGTCTAATGGAAACAAACTACCATTCAACCATTACTTTCAAAACTGGATTATTAAAGCAACTATAATTGATGCTGGCTATAGCTCAAATAATGAAGCAAGAATTTTTGATCTTCTTACAGCTCCACTAAAAAGCAAGGAAAATACAATAGTTCAGGAAATGTAGACTCATTCTTGTGCTAAATCATAGCTTATCATAATAATCCAATGCAACATAAGAGTTTAAAAATAATGGCCCACATTTTAATTATAAAGAAATGCACTAAAATGTAAATATGAGGTAAAATATCCACAGGTTCTATATCTTGCTTTATCTGCCAACATAATTCCTTAGCATATCATTTTAAAAGGGATCTCATTTCAGCAAAAGCATGAAATCTGGTGAAGAGCAAATGTTTTTTAGTGTATGTAGTAACTGTCAGTAAGCTCTCACAAAAATTGTGCAAAGCACTGGAGACCAGGATTAGCTCGACTTAACATATTAGAATTGCTAATAAAGTCTGGGGAAGTGGAAGTAATTGCAGGGTCTGCCAATTTTCAAATAACAAAGAAATGACAAAATTAACTAGTGAAACACTGAAGAAACGAACAAATGCTTTGCTCTCATTTCTATCTATTAGAAGCAAGCCAGCCCATTTAAAAGTTTTATTAATCTATAGAAACAGAGAGATATTACTTGATATAAGATACAAAAGTTGGTGAAGATTGGCTTTGAATACAGTAATATCTTGAGGGAATAACCCTAATGAACTTTGTGGTTATAACAAGGAAGCCCTACGGAAGACTTCGATTGTAAAATATTAATGCATATTTACAATGCAAAAATGCCAATTCTGCTGGTTGAAAATTCTAAATATTTATTTTATGAATAGTTATTTTCTTTTTAAAAAATGTATCAAATCCTTTCAGACCTAGAAACAAGAAAATGTGGATAACAGCTTTACTCAAATGTGCAGCTTAAGAAGAAAATATAAATTTTGTTTTTACCTTCTTCGTCCATAACGAAACTAGATGAGACACCATCAGTATCACTAACAGCAACGGAGTAAGTTCCCAAATCATCTTTGTCAGGTTTTTTAAAATAAAGTTTAGAGCTGAAATATATGTTTTTAATTTACAAAAAAAAAGGAAGATCAGTATTTTGCTAAAAGGAACCATACTTTTAAAAACATTCATAAAGAACCTGACAAACTTACTGATCACCAACGGTTTCAATGTTAAATTTATCGGTATTGTCTATCTCTTCATAGAATTTACTCCAGCTGAACTGAGAAGCATCTGAAATTTCTTTGCAGTCGAACTCAAGATAAATAGTGCCTTCCTCATCCACACCAGCACTGATCTCCTTTGCACCTATAAGACAGGATTGCAGTTCGAAATATAAGCATTGGGATAAATGTTCGTTCTCCCCAAATCTGAGTCCATTAAGGCCTTATTGGTTTTAATTAGTCCAAACTTTCTCTTAATTGTTTCACTTTCCTGTTGCAAACTGAAAGAATTCATAGAAATTACACGTCAAAAAAGAAAAGCAGCTTAATTTTGGAATTCTTTACAGAAAAAATAAAAAACAGAACTGTTGAAGCTAGTAATAGTTCATCCAGCATATTTACAGAATCAAATGCCAGAAGCAGGCAGAGTGCAAAAAAAAAAAGATGGTGACATTGCTCGATTCTGTATCCATGCAGTACTTCTAGACTTGTTATCCTCCTAGCAGCCTCACTGCCTGCCATGTTACCAGCACGCTTAACCGTACCAAATGACCCGTCATCTCATCTTCTGTATTGGTTGAAGAGATCATTGGTGCCATACAGTACGAATTTCTGCATCTTGCTATGGCCCCTCATGCTTCTGAAGGTATCATTCCCAGCAAATTTCCTGTCCTAATATGCCCTCTGTCAACTTTGAAAGGGAAAATGGATCATTTTGTTTTTTGAAATGAATCCACAAATCTCTTGATAAGCTGGAACAGAAGGAACTTGAGGTCAAAATACAAGCTGGAGGGGAGCTGGAGGCTTTTGAATACCATGTTTTGTATTTCTTAATCCCTGCATATTCAGCCATGTTTTAGGTGATAAATTTTCAGTAGCAGCTCTGTGTTTTTATTTTCCCTCATGGGAACAGGTGCTTCTACCGAATTTGGGAACATTTGTGGTTCTGATCAGTTATGATATGAACCTACCAACCTTTGCAAACTTTTAATGGCTGGAAAAGGATGAAAGATTTTAAAAACTCGGCTTTAGGAGAAAACAAATCTGACAGAGCGAGGTTGTATTTCTTACCAGGCTTAGCCTGTACAAGGACAGCTTCAGAAACATCAGACGGCTTGCCAATACCAGCATCATTCACTGGGCGAACTCGAAACATGTAGCATTTGCCTTCATGTAGTTCTGTGACCTGAAAGAAGATATATCAAGAAGATTTAATAAGTCAAATGTATAGTCCATGGAACTTAAGAGATAGTGGAAGAATTTGCTTTGATACTGTGATAGAATATAGTAAGGAGGTGAATTCCCAGGAGGGAGGGGAGTAAGATGTCCAGACATTATGTGTGAGAGAAAGACAGTGAAGACAGCCTCTTCCTAATAATTCTCAGAATACATGGTAGATGCAGGTAGATGGTGTTCAGTTTGGCAAGATTCTGTCTATAAGTGTGGAACAGTAAAGAAATCTGGTTGGAACAATCACCATATGTCTTTCTTGGGGTTGAGTCTAATAGATCCTCTCTGTCAAATACATTTTTGCAAACTTGTAAATCCAAAATCTTCCCTAGTGGTTCCCTTATCTTATTCATAGAAAAAAAACTATAACAAGAAAATGCATAAAGCTGGTTAACAAAGGGTTAAGCAAGTTATAGCAATGAGGGACAAAGAATGACTGGTACTTTAGTTTATTGTTTAAAAAATAGCAAACAAAACAGTCAGTAGGTATAGGCTTTCATGGGCTGTATCTGTTGGACAATGTTGAGCTTCAAAGGTTTAGTGACCACAATCTGGATTGCAGATTTCCTGATGTTTCACTAGGAACTGCGTCTGGCCTCTTCCATAGCAAGGTGGTCTGCCACCCAATAAGGACCCAATAAGGACACAGCTGCTCAGATTAACCAACTAGAACCCAGCATGTACAAAGAATCAATCAGGAATCAGCACTTCAAAAATAACCAATTGGAAGTCATCATGAGCAAAGGACCAGTCAGGAATCAAGACTATCAAAGTGACCAATTAAGATCAGGCACAAAGAAAGAACCAATAGAGATGAGTCTTCACCAATCTGCGCCAATTGGAAAATAGCTCAGCCAAAGACCAATCAAAGTTAGGTCACCCAGCTATAAAGACAGGACCCCAGTCAGTTCCTGCTCAACTGCCTGGGGTCATAGCCGACCACCTTGTTTCTGAAGATACTAAGCACAATTTTGGTGAAATGTCAAGAAATCTGCTGTTTAGACCATAATCACTAAACCCTGGAGCTCAAAACAGCTCAACCAAAACAAGTAAATTATTAACAGCATACTTATTTTTAAATATATTAAAAGCAGTGCTTTTTTTTGTCATAGAACACACCAGAACAGAGTTCCGGCACCTTTTTTGACGAATTTTCCAAGTTTTAAAAGTAATTTTTGAAAATTTAATGTTTGGTCCACGTAGACTTGAATCGCCCTGTCGAGCATAGCAGGTCGGCAGCAAAATCATTAAAATGGTGCATGCGGGCTCCTTGTGTGTTGAGTCTGATGCATGTGTACTTCATCTGTGCTGGTTGTGATAGCGCTGCTCAGCTTGTGGCACTGCTCAGTTTGTGATTGGTTGTGTGTCGCCTGCTGAGTGCTTACTGCGGGTGGCGACCGTTATGTTTCGTTACACAACTGACATGTGTGAGTGTGTGTACAGTGATTAACTACATGCGAAAGGTAAATAATTTCTTTATTTTAAAAAATCGTTGGTGAGTTGAAAATATTTTTTTTAATTTTTAGTTTAAAATTTACTATGAACAATTGCCTTAAATACAATATCTGTTAAGACTGGTGAAATTACAAAATTAAATAAAAAAATGCAGCTGATAGAACACGTTTTTACCTTTAAGTAACGGTGTGATATTGATTTCTCATTGAATGTGGTCCAGTTTTCCTCTTCTTCCTCTTTGTAGTCAACAAAATATCCAGTAACAGGGCTGTTCCCAATATAAATAGGAGCTTTCCAGAGAAATACAAGGGAGGTATTTCTAATCTCGCAAAATGTAAGATCATAGGGAGGACCTAGAGAGATAAAGGATGGTGCATCTTATTTAAAAGATTATTTTTAAAAAAAAGCCAACTAGGAGCAGAAGTCTGCTGGCTACCAAAGGAAAAGTCTGTATCTCTGAGCATCTGAATGCCTACATTTGGTTTAGCAATCCAAGCCACAAAATGTGCCATACCTACCAATCCCCATCACCTCCACAATATTGCTGAAATGACGGTACTGATTTTTGTGCCAAAAAATGGTGTTCTGACACACTCCAGTGTATTAAAAATTATTTAATCCAAACTGAGATTTTTTTTCCCTAGTTACCAATCAGTAGATTCAAATTAAAATATGTGTAAGTTTGAAATCTGTTCATGTCGCTCTAATATTGTAGAGCTCACTGGGTACATAGGATTTATGATCTCCTTTTTATTACAAAAGTTTGGGAGATCAAAAGCATATATTGTCCCATTTTTAATCCAATCACAATTTTGGTACGCAAATGTGGAGTTTCTTAATGGATGATCTGGATCTAAATCTCCCATCAAATCATAGAAGTGGTTCCTTACTTTGGACAAATGGCTAATGCTTAACTTCAATTTAATATCAATCAAATAATTCATGTTAGTTAACTGTTGTAATGCCCAGATCTAAAAGACACTATTTGCTGACCTTGTAAACCGCTTAGAGATGGCTGTAAAGCACTGTGAAGCACTATATGCTATTTTTTTTAAAGGCCTCTTTTCTCCAAAAAGAAGACATACTGTATGAGTTTTATGGAGCATTGTATGATATTTTCCAAATCATTTCCATGCAGAGGTTTTAGGATCAGAAGAGACCATTTGTCTGAAATGTTATAGGATTTCCTGCTTGAGCAGGAAGTTGGACTAGAAGACCTCCAGGGTCCCTTCCAACTCTGTTACTCTGTTATTCTAGGAAGGAAGGAAGGAAGGAAGGAAGGAAGGAAGGAAGGAAGGAAGGAAGGAAGGAAGGAAGGAAGGAAGGAAGGAAGGAAGGAAGGAAGGAAGGAAGGTGCATGACTATGAAAACATTGAAACGGTTGCCCATGCAATCCAACTTGAAAGCCCCAGCTCAGGTAGCAGGAGACAAGATAAGACCACAGTCTTACCAAATGGGAAACTTTCCTGTTGCCAAGGCCTTGGAGCTCCAGCTTCACAAACAGCTACGTGGAAGTTCTGCATTGTGAGCTGTGTCACCACCAAGGTGGAAGAGCAATGTTGTTGGAACACCACATGCAAGACTGATATCAGATTGACAGAAAGGCCATTGATGGAGGGGCCCTTAAAAGGAAGGAAGAATCTGGCACCATCTTTTGAGTCTTTCTGGTTGCGAACTTAGTAATGCCAGTGCAGCCAGCTCTCCATATTAATATTTATATCTCAGTATTAAAATAACATCCTATTAAAAGAACAAGAGCAGATTTGTGCCAATTTCCCTACTTCATTATTCAATCTCTTTTATTCAAATAATGCAGGACAAAGCAGGTTGTATATAAACCAAACATTTTCTCTGTTCCAGATGCATCCCTTGTAGATGAAGGGACTGCTTGAAATTCAACAGACGCCTTGCAAACATGTACAAAGGCAGTAATCTATAGTAGAAGGTGAGAGAAAGGACTCTGGGAGGTAAACAACGATTCCTTCCCTATCAGCATGAGAATTGTTGTTTTCTTGACAACTTCATTCATTTTGGATCAAAAACTTGAGCCTGAAGGCATATTCCCCAAAACAAAAGAAGCAAACATTAAGCATAAATTGCTGTTTGCTTTGTTTAATTATAGAGACAAACAAACAATCCAAAGCTAACTTGGGTTAAACTTGGAAATTATCTAAATTTTACCGTCAACCTTTTAAAAACCTTTTTTAAAAAGCAGGAACTGGGGATACTTTTTCCCTTCAAAAACTGCATCTCCCATGTTCCCTTGGTGTCTTGAATCCTGATACAAACATTTCTTCTGTGCCTGCTCCTATTCCTCATACTTCAATGCCAAGGGTGTGCTTTTGGGTTTGAAGAACTGACTCACTGAATTTGGAAAAGTAAAAGCAGAATAAGGAAAGGGTTTTGAGAAATGGGAAGGGAGGGAGGGAGGGAGGGAGGGAGGGAGGGAGGGAGGAAGGAAGGAAGGAAGGAAGGAAGGAAGGAAGGAAGGAAGGAAGGAAGGAAGTGTTGGAGGAAAAGTCTTAATTATGGTTCAGTCCAAGCCGGGGATAAACAACATGGTGACTGCTTTAGAAAGAAGATTGCAGTTTATTGAAGAGAAGAGCCAGACAAAAAGTTGGCTCTGGCAGAAAAAAGAGGAAAAAGGGCTGAGCACATGTGGGGACTGGGTTTTTATACCCTCTGGAGCCTTTTGTTTGGAGTTGTTTCCTGTTCCTGTGGCATGAACTTTGACCTGAGTCTGAGTGTGTTTTTCTGGTATTCTGATGGTGATAGGTTAATCCTATTATGTCCCATGGGTCATATCCTGCTTCCCTGGGGCTGGGGCTAATGACTCTTAGAGTTTGGGTGAGGTGTGCAGATTTTAGGTGTCTTTGTCTTCTTAATCTCCTAGCTTCAACCTTCCTGGATTATTTACATCTGCATTTCTACAGAGCTGGTTTTTGCTTGGGGGAGAGAGACTTGGGGCTATCAAGAAAAACTGGGCATGCTTTTCTGCCTCTTCAAGATCCTTTGAGGAAATATGTTTTCCTGCCCTTTTAATATTTCCTTCTCTGGGGGGCTGGCTTCCATGGAAGGAAGGAAGGAAGGAAGGAAGGAAGGAAGGAAGGAAGGAAGGAAGGAAGGAAGGAAGGAAGGAAGGAAGGAAGGAAGGAAGGAAGGAAGGAAGGAAGGAAGGAAGGAAGGAAGGAAAGATCTGAGTCAATCCAAAGCAAACTTGGAACCAGGAGCATTTGTGGGTGGAAGGTTAAAGAAGTCAAGAAGACAGCTGTGATCTTGTGGATGAACTCCTGCCCCTTTTTAATGTATATGATACATGTAAAAAAGAGGCAAAGTTTCCATTATGCAGTCATAGCTGCCATCTTAATTCTTAATTCCCCATTCCCACCCCATAGACACCCCTGCTTGGAACATAATGGCTGCTCCTCAGAACCAACTTCCTATAGATGCTAAACTAGATGTATCTTCCCCTGGCTTCTAAGTTTTAGAATCCTGACAACGTGGGCATACTCTTAGCTATGGGAGACATAGGAAGTATGGTTAAAAACCAAGCATGTTAATTATTATTAAGATACAACATTTTTTGAACACTAATTGATGTTAAAGATGGTAATTACTTTCATATCCAAATTACCTACCTGGTTCTGGCATGTTCCAAGCCTCACATTTGAAAAACCCACTGGGTTCGGATGATTTCCCTATGCCAGTAATATTTGTAGCAGCAATTTTGAATTCATAGTATGCATTTTCTTGCAAATCCTCTACCTTTACAGAAGAGTTAGCATTACAAAAAAAAATCCAAAATTAATGTAGGTAATAACCGTATGACCTCATAATAAGAGCAAACCAATTAAAAACTATTTATTTCACTTGGACTTAACTTCTGCGAAGCTGAATAAACAAGATTTTTTTTAAAAGAAAAAGAAAATAAAAATGACTACAAATATGGTGAAATCCTAAAAGGGAAGCTTGATTGCAATTCAAAAGTAACGATGGAAAAGCAACCTGTGATACCTTAAAGCAGCGGCCCCCAACCTTTTGGCCACCAGGGACCGGATCCATGAAAAGAGAATTTTCCACGGACCAGAGGGGGTGTGGTTTCGCATGCTGCCTGCATCCTGTGGATTGGGCTTTGCTTGTTTGTGCACCCTGGTTTCTGGCATGCCGCGGACCACTGCTGATCCATTGACCAGGAGTTGGGGACCCCTGCCTTAATGGATCAGATATGTTTTGGAATCGTGAACATTTCTAGATGGCAACCTAGAATTGAGTCAGCTCTTGTTCAAAATTGTACATATTCCAATAAATTAATTAATTAATTTTATTTAACTATCATATTTAATGCTGGGCAGCGTACAATAATCTTGAGCAGACTACAGCTGTGTCTATCTGTACAGGCTTTGCTGCAGTCTCATGCAAGTTCCACTCCCATATTGGATCAGGAAAATAGGGTGTACAATAGGTTTTCTTGATCAGAATTATTCAGAATACATTCTGAAGGAGAATTATTCCAATGGGTGAGAAAGAGGAACAGCTTATCTTACTATTTGACCTAAGCAAGCATATTAGGCATCCTCAATAATAATACTAAAGAGAGATACAACTACTTATTGAGTGGAGAGGACATTAAGAAACACTGTTTTGCTGGGCTGAAAAGAAACTTCCCAAATCACAACTCTTTTGCCTAGTTTCCTAGTAAAGTATATTTTTGTCCTTTCCTAGACTCAGCTCAAACTGCTTCCATAGGATCAACAAATAGCTTTATATTACACTGAGATAACCCAAGCTTTCTATGTGAGGTTGCTAATTTGGAAGGTCGATGCAAGAGAGACAGGTTTGATAATCTGGATCATCAAAGGATGCATAATTATCATTTAATTTCAAATCAGGCAGGAATTAAATTGCATTATGTTAACTTTCTATAGTTTTTTTTCCCTTGCTTCCTTTTTCCTGCAAGCGCAGTGTCCACTTTGTTCAGATCAAACCAGTATCAATCTATTGATTGTGACTGGAACTGATACCATTGAATGATAGAATAGAATAGAATAGAATAGAATAGAATAGAATAGAATAGAATAGAATAGAATAGAATAGAATAGAATAGAATCAGACAAATCAATACAGAAAGAAATGAGTATAGAACATTTCATTTTTTTCTTATAATGTATGTTTGTATGTGTGTGTGTATGAACATGAACATGAACATGCATTATTGAGTATTGAACATTTCATTTTTTTCTTATAATGTATTGTTTGTATGTGTGTGTGTATGAACACAAACAGGCATTATTGAGAGCCATGGTGGTGCAGTGGTTAGAATGCAGTACTGCAGGCTACTTCTGCTGACTGCTGGCTGACTGCAATTTGGCAGTTCGATCCTGACCGGCTCAGCCTTCCATTCTTCTGAGATCGGTAAAATGAGGCCCAAGATTGTTGGGGGCAATATGCTGATTCTGTAAACCGCTTAGAGAGGGCTGTATAAGTCTAAGTGCTATTGCTATTGCTATTATTTCTATGTGTGTTGTATTCTCATCAATATAGTTAATATTGGATTTGTACTTAGATAAGGAAAAAATAATATTGTTAAATTTGTTTTTTAAAAGTATAGTGTGAAAGATACACAAAAATAAGATACTGCTTAGTCTATATTATAGAATCTGGTCTGGATCAGTCCATCACATCTGCTATGAAATTGGCAAAATCAAGCAATATTGGCTGCAAGTATTCAGAGTATGCAAAAATACAGACCTTATAAATCCTCTCTTTAACAAGGGAAGAGTTGACTTCATGCCAGTTGTGGTGTTCTGCCTCCCGTTTGTCTATGTAATAACCCAGAATATTTGATCCACCGCTGTATCTTGGAAGCTTCCAGCCAATGGTCATGGATTGGCCATCGCAGTTGAGAACGGTGATACCATAAGGATAGGATGGACAAGCTGTAAAAGTCAAGCAAACTTCTGAATAGTTCACATACAATGCAACAATATCACACATTGTTTTCTTTTATACTTTGATTACATTATGATGAATTTATGGATTGACTTGTCTAAGAAAATGATGCATTTACAAGGCAGTCATGTATGTCTTCTAAGAGGTAAGACCCTTTATCATCAATGGGGGTTATTCATAATAAATATATAGAATAGCATTTTTAAATCTAGGTATATTAGAAGTTAAGTAAACTTAACCAGAATATTACTTCTGCCTTTCTCGGAACAATATTTTCTTCTTTCTGTGTGTATGACTTTATTTGCTGAAATAACTCACCCCAAAGTCTTGGATAAAAGATAAAATAAGGTTGTTCTCTCCAACTTTACATATTCTTCTTCAAGTTTACATATTCTTCTTTAATATTAGTCTCCTTTTATAAGCCAAGCCCTTTCCCCAAAGCAGGTACCCACATTTTCATGTAACAATGACATCACGTGGAAGCTTACAATTATGTGAAAAGTCTCCATGCTAGCAATGGATGGAGGCATCAAGATGGGAAAAGTGTACATTATTGAGAGTATAGATAATCCTCGACGTATGAACACAATTTAAGCCCAAAATTTCTGTTGCTAAGCAAAGCAGTTGTTAAATGAGTTTTGTCCCATTTCACGTCTTTTTTTGTCACAGACTGTTACGCAAATCATTGCTGTTGTTAAGTGAATCAATTGGTCATTAAGTGAATCTGGCTTCCTCATTGACTTTGCTTGTCGGAAATTGACTGGGAAGATCACAAAAGGTGATTCACATGACCCTGGGACTCTGCAGCCGTCATAAATACACCCCAGTATTTAGCCTGAAATTTTAATCATGTGACCATGAGGATGCACTATAGTCCTAAGTGTGAAAGATGGTCATAAGTCACTGTTTTCAGTGCCGTTGTAACTTAAAACGGTCATTAAATGAATGGCTGTAAGTTGAGGACTACCCATAATGGCTGCTGCTATTGGCTGTAGCTACTATAGTGTTACTAGGGAGAAATGGCTTCTAATGGATCAGACCACTCCTTAATCTTTCAAAACATCCACCTAACCAAGTCCTACTTACTGAGGGCTGCCTGTACTGTGATGGGGTCAGACTCCTGAGAATTTTCACTCATCCCCACTGCATTGGCTGCTTTCACACGGAAGATGTATTTCTCTCCTGTTGTCAGGCCGTGCGCAGTGAACCTGAAAAAAACAGGGCAGTTAGCTGCTATTGTGGTTTAATTTTAAACGCATATGCTTGGGCTGTTACAAAATCCATGCAACAAACAATTTATCTGAGCAAAAGAGACGTGAAGTGGAAAACCATGAATCTAGAAACATGCCCGCGCTGCTTTTAACATAGGAGGACTGAACAGGTTACCCATCCTGATATGCCCAATGGGATTTTTGCAGACTGTGACCGGTTGCCATCTTACACAGACAACGGATGGCCCAGAGAAATTGTACTTGCTCTTTTCAGAGAAGATTGTTTTATTTCTAGTCTTTGGGACAGAAGACAGATGCACACTTTCTGCTTGGCCCGTTGTGGGTACGTGCCAGTCGCTCACCGCTTTGTGGGGACATTCTGCCCCTCCCACACCATTGCAAATGCCTTTCTCTTCCAGCTTTAATTCAGTTTAATTCACTGGTTTCCCACCTGAGCCGTCTTAAGCCCTTTAAGTGTGGATGATCCCCAGCACGTCATTCCATTCCAGTAAGAGGCCCCACTATGATTGGCTGCAAAGCCGGCAACTCCCTCCCACCAGCAGCCAGTCACTTTCCTATGCAGCCCTTCTGCTATGTTCTCTGCTGTTTTATTTGTTTGTTTATTTTGTTTGTTTATTATTAATTAATTAATTAATTAATAATCTCGTGGTTGCTCATTAAATCAGTTGATTATCTTCACCCTAGTAGAAGGGTGTTCAACCTTGGCAACTTTAAGACCTCAGGACTTCAACTCCCAGAATTCTCCAACCAGCCATGCATGTAGAAAGGACTAACCAAAATCTACACATGCGTATTTAGAAGAGCAAGCAATTCTTTAAACACATTATATTGCTTTTACCTGTTATACTTGATTGGCTTATGGTTACACGGTTCCCAGAGATTTGATCCTGCCACAGAATAATCAATGTAGTAGCCGATCAGATCTTCTTCATGTTTGGGCTTGTCCCAGTTCACAATAACAGAGGTTTTTGTGTTTCTTGTTGCAGCAACACGTCCAGGGGCTGATGGTACCACTGCAGCACAAAGAAAGACGCTTACTCTCTCCATAGCAACACATTGGTATATTGCAAGATCCAATCTGGGTCACTCACTGGGACCAGAGTTTTAATCTTCCAAGCTTTCAGATTCATCCTGGAGCTCAGCTTTAGGGAATTTGTCTGTGCTGGAATACATGCTTTGGGATATTGTATGAGTAGTATTTATGTGGTGCCTTCCTATTTGTTGATTGGTGTGTTGATGACTGGTGATTAGCTGTTGTTTTCTTGTGCTGCCAAGTCCTCAGCTCCTAAGCACTTGATAAGTTGCTGATAAATCAGCACTCCTGTAGACTAATAAGGCACCCGTTTTCCAGGCTTCAATCATTTCCCTGGCTATCTTTGTACCTGCACGGCCAACAATATTAGTAACTGCAAAAGTGAATGTATATCCTTGATATATGGTATACCAAACATTGGTATATATTTGTAAACTGTCCAGAGTCACCTCTAGGCAAGATGGACAGCATACAAGTCTAATAAATAAATAATTAATATAACCAACTTTTCTCAAGTCTTCCATGTGATTTTCCTAGCAAATATCAGAAGATGCTATACGTTGCAAATTTAAAATAATAATATTTTAGTCAGATATTTAGACTGGATCTGGTATTTTTGTCCACCTATCAAGTCCTTTCCATTACTAAATTCCTGAATTGGTCTAGACATTTCTAAAAGGGGAGGGGGTGTAATTTTCAAAAAGCGATCTTGGTTTCTGAGCTATCAATTGGACTAGGGATTTCCAAGTTGAAAATAAGTCCAGAATCCCTCCAAGATATACAGTATGTAAATGTGACCTTTGGAGAAATTCACAAGGCTGACCTTGGGGAGAAAAACTCATTAAAATTCCTCCTCCCTCATTCACTGGGATCTGCCTCTGTTTGCACACAAGAAAGATCAGGGAGAAGATGGAGCTTCTCCATGACAACTAACACCCATTTCAGTAGCAGCTGGACCTGTCCTATGTGTTTCAAAAGTGCTATGCCTGAGACACCCCTGGAGCTAATGTCTCCTTCCCTACAATCCTCAACCCCACTGAGATAATGACCGTGTCTCCCACAAAGAAAGAATACGCTCATAAAAATTAGGAATCATATGTGAGTTATCAGAATTTGACTTTTTCTAGTGTTCTTCAAAGATGCTAATGACTAATATCTTGATTCTAAACATTTAACCAAGAGGAATTCTTGTGTATTTTTTCTCTTGAAAACAGAATCTTTAAAGCCACATTCACAAAGGGCCTTGGCAGAGAACACTTGATGACAAAGTCATATTACGCAGACTCTACTGACTGTTGTGATAGCACCAGGACTACTGTATATGTCCTGCAAAAATACAGGTAGCAACAAATCCTGAGGTGGCAACAAAGACATACAGGAAATAAGTTGTGAATGACTGGAGTTTTGCAGCCCAGGCACCATAACAATGGTGCTTGCAAGGGTGTTCCAAACCAGGAAGATGGCAGATGGAATGTCATGAAGCCAGCCCCGCCTCTTTTCATACATGGGTCATATAAAAAGGGCGAGGCTTGCATTGCAACATTCCGCCCAGCCTCTTGCCAATTTTGACACATAATACAGTACGTACTGCTCTGGACAATACTGTGTGGTATTTCTATTAAAACAAATTTGTAGAAATGGTAATCAAAATCCCTGAGAAACACCATTTTATAGCAGGGGTTCCCAACCCCCGAGCTGTGACCCACTGCCAGGCTGCACAAGCGGCAGGTGCTTGCACTCATGCATGAAGCTCTGCACAAATGGTGATGTGCTTGTGGGTGCACACATAACCATCCCCTCTCCCCCACCCTCCATGCTGGGCTGCCACATGGGAAGGAGTGAGGACTGCTATTATATAGCACAAATCATAGCAAGTTAGATGGGTGTGTTTTGGAAAGCAATGGTTTCTAGGAAATACTAGGTCATGATTTGTACTCTGAGCTTTGACAAGTTATCTCAAAGTATCTCAGTCAATTTTATGTTGCCAAACACAAGGTTGCTCATTACTAAATTAATTCTCATTGAGCCTTTTTTCCAGCATTGTTTCTTGTTCTATACAAGGGCTAGGCATCCTGAGGGCTCAGGATGAAACACCCCCCTAGTCTCTTTATCATGGTTTCTGGAATCCCCTTTGATAGTTATCACTGAAAATCAGACATAGTTTAGAGCCATTTTGAGTAAGAAACATAACATCTGCATTATGAGCAAATGTTAAAAGTTTAAAGAAATAAAGAAAACCCCAAACTTTTTCAACCTAAAGAGAAGCTGGAAAATTAGGTCTTATTCACTTTATACCCCTGTCTGGTCCAGCTGTGTCCTTTCTCCCTTCAAAAACAATCAAGCTGTCTGGCCTTGGCCATCAAGAGTTTTCCCCTCTATCACATACTTTAAGTTTATTTGTATTTATTTGACAGATTTATATGCTGCCTTCCTTCCAAGATGTCAAAACAGGATACAAATAACCAGGGCTGTCTCTAAGCTAAGGATGAGAAAGCATCAGCCGAGAGGCACCAGATTATAAGGGGTATCAAAATGGTAAAACTTCCCAAAACCACAGTAAAAAAACAAAAAGCGTGCCTGCTTGAGAGTTAAATACAATTTCACAGAAATGTTACCATAAGACAAAAATGGGTGTTGATGTAATGTTAACAACCATTTGTTTGAAACGGTAAAGGATTTCCTGCTTGACCCAGGGGGTTGGACTAGAAGACCTCCAAGGTCCCTTCCCGCTCTCTTATTCTGTTACTTAGCGTGCAATAGGGTGAAAATGTCTGAGAAAAGGAAAATAAAACAATTTTCCAAACCTGAAAATCATAAAACTCATAAAAGGGCACTTTTTTGCAATTCCTACCCAAATGGGAAGATGAGTCAAATCATAGGGGGAGTCAGTTTATGATTTTGTCTAAAGTGCCAACATGTCTACAGCTGGCCCTGCAAATAACATTTTCCTTCAATTTTCCCCCGTAATAATGATCCTGAAAATTACACAATGCCGAAAGTGGGCGACTGGCCCAAAGTCAGCCAGAGCTTCATAGCTGGAGAAAGATTTGCTCCTGAATTATGCTAGCCCTAATCCAATGCAGTAGATTCCTCACCGATGGCCTCTTTTGCTTGAATAGGTGGTGTTATTTCAGAAGGATCACTAATCCCGTGCTTGTTGGCTGACAAAACTCGGAAAACATAGGATTTCCCTTCCGCAAGATCAAACACTGCATAGCGAGGGGATCGGACTGGCACTTCAGCGTTCACTCTCTGCCAAGTCCCACTGCCAACAACAGACTGTAAAGAAAAGATCAAGATCATTACTGCATGTACAGAATTGCAAAGGCCCTCAAAGTACTTGAATTAAAAGTGCTTGAATTAATGAACTATAGCTACACAATCTTCTATTTCTTAGGTAATCTGCCAGATGTGATATGGAAGCACATGGATTCGCTTGCTCTAGTTGGTGACTATGTTTGACTCTAAACAGTTAAAACAATAAATTCCTCTACTTCATACAAATAGATAGAAATAGATTTCGTTCAAGCAGGGATTTTAGACATCAAAATCCCTGCTTGAACGAAATCTATTTCTATCTATTTGTATGAAGTTTTGATACCATTTGTATGAGAGTTTTGATACCATTTAGAGAAATCTGAAAAATAAATATATTGTGAGTCTTGCTCAATTCTGGTCATGTTACGATTTTGTTATTCTAAAATCTAGATTAATGATTCTAAATATTGGCCACTTTAAGATGGATGGACTTCAATTCCAAGAATTCCCCAACCAGCTGTCTGGAAGTTGAAGCCCACATGTTTTAAAGTGGCCAGAGTAGACACAGCATGTTCTAGAGCAGGGGTTCCCAAGCCCTGAGCCACAGTCCACTACCGGGCTTCGGCCGTTCAGAACTGGGCCATGTGAGTAGCAAGTGAGCTTGTGTGCACGTGCAGCTCCATTTACACAAGTGGTGGGTGCTCGTGCTTGCACACAAAGCTCCACTTGTGTGAGCGGCGGGTACATGCGGCCAACATTTCGGCAAATGGAGCTGCACGCACTTGCATGCATGCCTGCCACTCCCAAGAATCATCCCCTCTCCAGCCCCCACTGGGGTGCCAAGCTGGAAAGGTTGAGGATCATTGTTTTAGAGGATGTCATTAGTTCATTCAAGGCCAAGCCTGAGCGTATTTTTCCAGAAATAAAAGCTACATGGGGACTCTCTCTCAGATAGGTGCATCAAAGGACTTTGGCTGAATCTGCATCCCTCTAAATGTATGGGGTTTCAGCTTCCATGATTCCTCAAGTAACATGCTGCTGGCCGTGCTGCTAAGAATTATAAAGTTTGAGCAGGTTCTATGTAGGGAAAGCTGGTGTACAGTGTTGCAACTTTAGTCACTGAACTGCTTTTTCTTATCACACACAATATTATGGAATTAGGGGAGCCTTATTTTCCTTTGCATATTGCCATCATAGACTAATGCAATGTTTCTCGACCTTGGCAACTTGAAGACATGTGGACTTCGACTCCCAGAATTCCCAGCCAGCATTTCTGAGAGTTGAAGTCCACACATCTTCAATCTGCCAAAGTTGAAAAATACTGGGCTAGTGAGTATCAGCTCTGGCCTATTGACTGATAATGTCCTAAGACAACTTAAGTCAGCCTCCAAGAACCTTCAGCTCTTCAGATATTTTGAGAGGGCAACTCCCCGAGTGCCACTCAGCATGCTAGATCAGTGGTTCTCAACCTGTGGGTCGGGACCCCATTTGGGGTCGATCGATCATTTCATGGGGGTCGCCAAGCAAGGCTGTCTGCCTTTTTTTTTTTGTCCGCCATTTTTCCCCTTTTCCAGCGGGTGCCTTACCTCCCTTGGGCTGGGCCAGCTGGTGGTCGGCCTGCTCCGTCTCTGCCGCTTGCCAGCTACGCCTCGGCCAGCGCAGGGGGCAGAACCACGCATGCGTGGCACTCCCGGGCAGGGAAAGTCCTTGACTTAGGACCGGTTGGGTAGTCCTCGACTTATGACCGGTTTAGTCCTCGACTTACGATCGGTTTAGTCCTCGACGTACGACCGGTTTAGTCCTCGACTTACGACCAGTTGGGGTCGTGGCATTAAAAAGGTTGAGAACCACTGTGCTAGATGATATCATTAAGCTGTCTTTGGCAATGCCCCTCAAAGTTAAGCTGGATCAAACCTGGTTAGTATTCTAGTGTGAGATAATTTTAAAAAAAATCTAATGACTGTAAACTAGATTACAAAACATCCCAGATGGCATCAAGAGCAGCGCTTTCTCCTAGTATTGCCTCAAAACAACATATATTATGTTCTACCCACCAGGAATTCAGGTTATCTTGAGAGAGATTTTATTTAGGTTGGGGTAGATTAGACTAATTTATCTATTGAGGGATGGTAAGATCAGAGCAAGTACCAGTCTTTACGATCTGTTTAAGTAGCTCCACACATGCTAGATTTTTTGTAGAAGGAAGGCTAAACTTCTTCAGCATTTATGCTGCTCCTGTGGCTTGCTTACTCCCAAGTCTTATCTATCCAATGTTCCCCACTATGGAAAAAAGCACTTTTTCCCTGATCCTCAATTTCAGTGTCATTTAAATAAATGTAATTAAAGCAATTTTTTGGGTCTGGGATCTCTTCAACCATCCCTATTACATTCCCGGATTTGTTTTTAAGAAGAGATTGGACAACCATTTGAATGAAATGGTATAGGGTCTCCTGCTTGAGCAGGGGTTTGCACTAGAATAGGGCTCTCCAAACTTAGCAACTTTAAGACTTGTGGGCTTCAGCTCCCAGAATTCCCCAGCCAGCATGGCTAGCCAAGGAATTCTGGGAGCTGAAGTCCACAAGTCTTAAAGTTGCCAAGTTTGGACACCTCTGAGCTAGAAGACCTCCAAGGTCCCTTCAACTGTTCTTCTGTTAATGTTCATATTTTTCCCTTTCTGCCACTGAGCACACTATTTGAAATGAAGAGGGATATGGTCCTGAAATGCCATCCAGGCAAATACCACTATAAAGCACAGTACCTTCTCGATGAAATACGATGGTGGGTCTCTGCCACGAGGAACAGGTGGGTCCCAACTGAGAACGACATATGTTCTGCTGGTTTCGGAACCATGCACGTTGGTGGGAGGTCCAGGGATTTTAACATCACCTGGAAGAGTAATACATTCAATAACTGTTCAGCGCCAGATTAATCTCCCAGGCTAGCATTGATGCAAAAAGTTCTCTTTTCAAACCATCTCATTAGAGCGCACTGCTCAGCTATTAAGGGCTCTACATCAGCTTTGTGATTTATCAAAGCTAATTTGTTTCCAGTTTGTGAAAACCAAGCAAGAAGAGTAGCAGCTATTTTTCATAGCTGGCTTTTAAAAAAAAAAATGAAGGGAAAAGGAGGAAAGATTGCATTCATCTCCTAAGTTTTTTGTTTTACTTTGATCACATTTGAATCGCTTTCACGTGCGGTACTAAATGCCCTGATAAAGTCTTAATGCTTTATCCAAATAGGAGACAGGTTGATCAAAGTGAGGGGCCTGATAGTTTCTGCCTCTGAAAAATGAGCAAGGAGTAAAATCTGCATGAAGGATCACAGCAATTAAATATAAAATTGTACCAGCAAAAAAGAATAATGTAGGATGTAGAAACCTCTCCTAGTTTAGGAATGACAATTAGAATCATTGGGTAATATGTGGCATAGGAATGAATTGTCATTTTCCTGTAACAGTTGTGGCTGCTCTCTGTTTCTCATCAAAGATCAGTACTTCAAAGAGAGGATGGGAGTTTTAAGATCCATATGGGATGGCTCAGCTTGCTGAGCTGGTTTAATATTAGTCCTAGTCAGAGAAAATCCCCAGCACTTTTTTTTTAATACTATGACTACTGGGGCAGCTCTTGTATCTGGTATCTCCACACCTGTTTTCTTTCAAAAGCTGAGCCCTGAGATATTTGGTAGGCAAAATAACTCATCACAGAAAGAGGGGGGGGGAATAAAAACCTGTGACTTGATTTGTCTTAACTATTATCATTGACATGCATTTTCTAGGCACCGAGAGAACTATCACTGTGCATTTTAGCACATTGTACATATACATTTTGCACTGCAATTTGAATTTGGAAGGAAATAAGCCCTGTGCTGATTAACTAGCCTTTTCTGGCCCTCTATGTTCCATATTCAAAAGAGCAAAAAATATATTTCTGCTCTGGGAAGACAAATGTTAAAATATATTTACACTGTGGTCTTAAACTGCATCAGCAGGTATGATTTATTGCGCTTTAAACTCTAAAGCACTTCAACAAATTACTGTTCTTAAGATCCTGGTGGAAAACCAGAAAAATTAAAACAGCAATACTGGGATATCCTGATAATGCAAACATGCATAATGCTTACGTACACAAAATGAAAATGGAATACTTTCCCGGTACTCACAAACAGTAATCACTCAAGAATGTATGAACTTAGTTCTGAAGTTCTCCTCTTACTAAATTCCTCATGTGGACAACAAGAGAGATGCACATGTTTAACTCTATATTAAATGCATAAAGAAAGGAGTCTAGCCAGAAAAAGAAATTTGAATGTCAGCCGGAAGACAAAAGTTTTAGTAACGGCCATAGAAGTACTGTGGGTATGTCCATTATCTTTCCTCTATAGAAGTTACATACCTTCAAAGTCATCATAATGGAGGACAATGTCCCTGCTTCCCTCCATGAGAATAGCTGAAGGTGAAAGAAAACATTATTTATATTTAAGTTTCTGTACTAACAGAACGCCTTCTGAAAATTACATTGAATCATCCTCTTTGTAGCATTTGATTGCTTCTCACTATTATGGATTTTTATATCAGCAACATTATGCAAATGCTGATAGCTCTAGTCTAGCATCTGAGGTTATTAATTCAGATGAGTGCTCTTTCCACACTAAAGGTGAACAAACCCTTAAAAGATCACATTTTTATTCTGAACAAATTAATCAACTGACCAGAAATCCCTGTCACTCAGGACAAAAATGAAGCACATGTTAGGCCTAATATAATTTATCGGTGGAATCCTCGACTTACAACATCAACTGAGCTCAAGATTTCCACTGGTAAGCAAGACAGTTGTTAAGAGAATTGTGCTCATTTTAACTACCTTTTTTGCCACAGTTGTTAAAGAAGTCATTGCAGTTGTTAAGTGACTTATATGGCTGTTAAGTGAATCTGGCTTCCCCCATTGACTTTGCTTGTCAAAGGCCAGCTGGAAAGGTTACAAATAGTGATTGCAGAACCCCCAGGACACTGCAACCGTCATAAATACATGCCAGTTGCCAAATGTCTGAATTTTGATCACATGACCATGGAGATGTTGCAAGAGTCATAAGAGTGAAAAAAATCATCATAAGTCATCTTTTCCAGTGCTGTTGTAACTTTGAACAGTCACTAAACAAGTCAAGGACTACCTATATATAGAGCGTGAGACAACTGTTGAAAGTTATTAGCCATAATAGTTCACAATGGGACCTCCACTCTGTGTGTGTGTGTGTGTGTGTGTGTGTGTATGTATGTATGTATGTATGTATGTATGTATGTGTATGTATATATACACACACACATACATATATACATATATAAATACATACATACATACATACATACATACATACATACATACATACATACATACATACATGGAAATATGTGGAAGAGAAGTTCATCCTGCAGTGGATAGACAATGGCTAAAATGATGATGATGATGATGATGATGATGATGATCATACATACATACATACATACATACATATATAGGCTGAAATCATAACACTTATTTTAAATAGCCATAAGTAAGCTTGCAAGCGTGATTTATGGCTGGCTTAGAAATTAAATGTAACCTGCCCCACTCATTTAGCAGCAAGATTCCTCATTTATAAGTCTGCTTATAATTTCCCCTGAAGAAATATGGCTAGGTTTTTTTTCTTACTCTGTGATCTCTCCAGGTCCACGGGGTCAAGAGCTGCCACGGCATCAGAGGATCTTGAGGGCCGGCTGATCCCTGCCTGGTTGACCGCCCTCACTCGGAAAATGTAGGAACGCCCTTCCAACAAGCCGGTGACTGGATATTTGCAGATTTTTAAAGGAGCATCATTGCATTGCACCCAGTTTTCAGTACCCACTTCACATCTGGTTTTAGCAAATGATAGAAAGATGGAGAGGAAAACTTCATTTCCAAGGTTTTCTAACAATCTGCCAAAGCTGTGAGTATGATTTCTTTAAACTGAGAAACTGGATGAATCAAATGCCAAATATAGTTGAAATGAAGTAAGTATAAAATAATACGTATTAGGATAAAATATTGTAACTTCACAGGTATACAGTGAGGAAAAAGGAAATTGTAGTGGCTGTCTCATGGACTCATGGACATGGGCAACCACAATGATGTTAATTGGCTGCCAAATAGTAGGCACAACCAGGCAGTTGTGGTCCTGCTCCCTTTTACATGCACAACCCTGTCATTTTAAAGCCAATGACTATTGCTCTGGAAAGCAATAGCAATAACACTTAGATTTATATACCTCTTCATTGTGCTTTACAGCCCTCTCTAAGCGGTTTACATATTGCCCCAACAATCTGGGTCTTCATTTTACCGACCTTGGAAGGATGGAAGGCTGAGTCAACCTTGAGCCGGTCAGGATCAAACTCCTGGCAGTGAGCAGAGTTAGCCTGCAATGCTGCATCCTAACCACTGCACCACCAGGGCTCCCATGTACCTCCTTCAAGCCCTGGAAATTTCCTAGGCAAGAGTTCAAAAGTGGTTTGTCCTTGCCTCCTTCCTAGGGCTGAGAAGTATGATTGGCCCAAGATGTCACCCAGCTGGCTTTGTGCCTAAGATGGAGCTAAAAGCAAGGTCTCCATATTTCCAGACTGGTGCTTTAACCACTAGCCCAAACTAGCACAGGCACTCTCCTAAATAGCCTATCCAAGGGGAATTGGATAACTTAATGGATGACAAATCTGCCAAGGGCTGGTAGAGTTGAGACGCAAGGTAGAGGATTGTGTGCCTTGAAATAATAATAGCAGGGCAGCAATGGCAAGAGAGGGGTATGTTTCCGTGTCCCACTTCCAAGTCCCCTTCAAGGAATTTGGCAAAATGCTAAACTAAGTTGGTCCTTGACCCGAACAGCAGGGCCACTTTTATATAAGTTGAACATGGGATATTTCCCAGGAAATGAATATGATGACTCAGGAATGTTTGACAATTTGACCTATAGGATTATGTGGAACGGACTATGCATGGGTATCTTTAGCAGGGTCACTGAGTACACATTCAGTGAAGTTAATGAAGCTTGGACATCAGTCTTTGGGGATAAATAAGATCAGGAGAGCCAGTGTGTCTAGTGGTTTAGGTGCTGGCCTAGGAACCAGGAGACAATGTGTCCCTCCTTAAGCATGGAAGCCAATTGGATGATCTTGGGCCAAACACTTTTTTTTCAGCCCAATATAGTCTCGCAAGGTTGTTGTTGTGAGGAAAATAGGAGGAGGAAGGAGTTCTAGGTATGTTCGCCTCCTTGAGTGATTTTAAAATAATAATAATAAAGACAGGATAAAAATCAAATAAATAAAATAATAAAATAAAATAATACCACTATCACCTAATAAAAAGGGAAATTAACATATTAACCTAACAAGTAAGAAACCAGGAAGTAAGGAACTAAATGATCCACATGTGTATGTCAATCACTTGATAATTGTGATCACCAAGTAGCAACTTGCAGGGAGGGATGTGTAGTGTAGATCATGCTTGTGCCATAATTACAGTGACTATATTTTCTCAGAAAAAAATACAAAAAAAAGACCTGAAACAGGGGCAAATCTGAAAGAGGTTCATTAGATAAAAAAATTGTGATTGTTTAAACTCTGCTTCATGAAGGATAATTCAAGAGCAAAACAAAAACTTGACAAAAATGTATATTCTAATAAAAATATCTAAAATCAAATAGTACATGTAAATCTATTTTAAAGAGACAATTCAGGTCCTATAGTTTTCACAGGAATATGATAGGATTGTACACGATTAAGTCATCTCATCTGCAAGGTAAAATTTAAATGACCAAAATAAAGGACTAAAATGAGTTTTTAAAAAAAATTAATAAATCTAAGACAGTTTTCTGAAATAAAGGACTGATCTTTATAACAAAATATGTGTTATATATTTTATATCCAGGACAGGCATATTCAATGGAGTAATCGTTTTTTCAGGGCTAATTTATCACATATTTGAGCAATTAAAAGATCTTCACGTATGTGTAAACCAATTCAAAGAGATCCAAACTGAGCTGGAGGTTTGTAACTTGTTGATAAACCACAAAATGCCATAAATTCCATTGAAATAAAATTTGAACAATATTATAGTAACTTGCCACAGAAAGCAAAACCTACATCAAGTTCAAAAACTTTGTCTTTGGAGCACTGGTAATGTATTTGAAATACAGAAGAATCAAATGCTACTCCTTCCACATTTACCTGTCCACAAAATAGCCGATCACTGGAGCTTCATGGGTTGTATTTGGTGGTTTCCAAGTAACAATAACATAATCTCTGTTGGCATCATGGCAGCCCACATCCATTGGTGCCCCGGGGGCCCCCATCACTAGGGCATCAGCATCTAAAACCCCAAGAAAAGCTCAGATAAAATCACTCTTCTATAATTCAGCTATTATAAACATGACACCATAAATAACACTACTGGGTAACAGTGAGGTTTCCCTCCCAATCAAGTGAATTCATTTTATACTCCATTCTTTTACTAGGAGAAAAGCACACCAGCATTAATTATGCTGTCTTCATTAAGGGAGAATATTTGTAGCTCAGGGTGGAAATGAGGGAGTCCTTGGTGCTCTCTGAGCTTGGTTGGTTGTTGGTGGGAATAGTCTTGGAGACTTTTCGGTTGGGCTGTTTATTGTTGGCTTGTTTGGCAGTTCCTCGATTGGATATTGTTTACTTCTTGATTATTGGTCTGATGTTGGCCATAGTGTTAATCCATACTCATCTGGGTATTGATTGCTAGTGGGGAGGTGTTTGGGTCTTTTTTGAGTTGTTGATTGTCTCTTTTGCATATATGTAGATGCTGTTTATGTACATATGTCCATTGATAGCCAATTTGTCAGAGCAATCAACACCCAGATGAATCAAAGAGCCTCCAAGACCAGTCTCACCAATACTGACAGGGCAAGCCACTACACTTTACATTAAGAGCAAACCCCATGCCTTACTAGCACTAATGATGTTTCCTAGTTTGAGTAATGAAATGTCTGCTAAGAAAACAACCAAGCTCAGAGAGCACCAAAGACCTCTCACCGTCTTCATTGCAGATCCCTATTCTGTATTTTAGAATTAGAATTAGAATAATAGAGTTGGTAGGGACCTTGGAGGTCTTCTAGTCCAAACCCCTGCTCAGGCAAGAAACCCTATACCATTTCAGATAAATGGTTGTCCAGTCTCTTCTTAAAAACTTTCAGCGTTGGAGCATTCACAACTTCTGGAGGCAATTTGTTCCACTGATTAATTGTTCTGTCAAAAAATTTCTCCTTAGTTCTAGGTTGCTTCTCTCCTTGATTAGCTTCCATCCATTGCTTCTTGTCCTGCCTTCAGGTGCTTTGGACTGGAGAATAGCTTGACTCTCTCTTCTTTGTAGCAGCCCCTGAGATATTGGAACACTATTATCATGTCAACCCTCGTCCTTCTCTTCATTAAACTAGACATACCCAATTGCAGCAACCACTCTTTATATGTTTTAGCCTCCAGTCCCCTGATCATCTTTGCTGCTTTTAAAAACAAAGACACAGAATGGTGCTGTCCTTACTGTTTAGTGTGAGTCATGTTAGGGAATGTGATTGGGGGATTCCCCAGACTGAATTTCCCCTTCCACCAAACAACACAGGCTGTTAGCAAAAACATTCATCAATAACTTTTCCTTAATAAAGGAAAGGCTGGGCCTCGGGGATGGAGAGTAGGTGAGTTTTAACCAATGGCTACATCAATGATTTTAGTCATCTATCAAATCTTGCTCTAGGTTTTATGCATGGAATAACACTATTCCGGAACAGAAGTCTGGAACAGGTCTGTTCCAAAGCAGTGTATTCTGAAACAATTCCATATCCATGTCAAAAGGAGACCAAAATGGAGGATTGCTAAAAAGATGGTTGCAGAGTATAGTGGGAAAATTCCATCCTAAATTATCCCTCTATTCTGCTAATTGTCAGAAGCCGCTTGGACGTCTTTCTTGACCAAGTTGCTTCTCTTGAGATATAGGGACAGGGAGCATGTGAAATTTTAAAAAATAGTAATTGCTGCTGAGAATTTGCAAGAGACTATCATTTATGGATGATGGGAGGAGGACCCTCATGCCCACTAAACCTCACCTAAATTTCTTGACTTCCTTTCAGCTAGAGAAAGTAAGAAATGTTAACCACATCTTGGGAATTTTTTTTAAATAGAGACAAGATTTGCTTTCCTGTTCAGCCTGAGCTCAAACAATGGGGACATTGTAGATCATAGACAAGTTGGATTGACAGCTGAACTGTTCTAAACAGAGTAGGATATGCTACTAAAGGCTCAGTGTTACTATAGATGGGCAATATATAAGAGGAGAGCCCAGTCTGAAAGAACCGGTCTCTCCAGCTGATAAAAGCAGAATGATCCTGGAAAACAAAACTCAAGTATGAAAGAGAAGAGGGAAGGAGCAGTCCAAAGTGACCAATCAGAATTAAGCAGATCCCGGATCTTGATTGCTTTAATTTAATTTAATTTAATTTAATAATTTAATTTATATACCGCCCTTCTCCCGTAGGACTCAGGGCGGTGCACAGCATATTAAAACAGACAAACAAAATACATCAAAGAACAAAAAACCCCCATAAAACCAAATTAAAAGCCAAATATTAGAAGCTGTGTGTCAATTAAAATTTTCTTAAAATTTAATTTAATTTAATTTAATTTAATTTAATTTAATAATTTAATTTATATACCGCCCTTCTCCCGTAGGACTCAGGGCGGTGCACAGCATATTAAAACAGACAAACAAAATACATCAAAGAACAAAAAACCCCCATAAAACCAAATTAAAAGCCAAATATTCGAAGCTGTGTGTCAATTAAAATTTTCTTAAAATCA